>NC_134358.1:456431402-456696402 GCF_048569485.1 Anomaloglossus baeobatrachus
TCACAGAAGGGGCTGGAGACAAATAAATCACAGGAAAGACTGGAGGCATAGACATCACTTGGGGCATAGACATTACTAGGGGGCATAAACATTACTGGGGGTCATAAATATTACTGGGTGCCATATACATTACTGGAAGGGAATACACATTGCTGGGGGCATACACATTACATAATACTGGGGGCACATACAGCACTGAGGTGAAGTCGCGCTGCCCTCCTCTCTTCATCTGTGAGATCGGAGCACATCATGCGCTAATTCTGCTCACAGAGGAACTCCATCCTTCAATGCATGTGCTCACAGGGTCTTATCCGTTGGTAGAATGTAAATAACATTAGGTGTGCTCACCTAATAACAATGATATAGTGCATGTAAGTAGTGTTGCAGCAAATCCAAGGCAGGAGGAGGATGATGATGAGTATTATATGGACCTTCTTTGTGCTGGCCTTCTGATGTGATGGAAAAAAAATTCACAATCAACAAAGTTGCATAGCAACTTTGGTTTTATTCAACGTGTTTCAAAGCTTCTTCTGGCTTCTTCTCCCAGAGAATCCACAACACAGTAAGGCAGTGAGTGCCCAAAAGTATTTAAATGCTCAATTTAAAAAGAAAAAAAAAATGTGCCAAAACGACACAGCAACACAAGTTAAAACGTTCATACATTCATTAAAAACGACAGTCGATTTCTCATGGTACTTGATTCCTGCAGTACTTGGGGGTATATGCCATCTGGGCCCAAGGATTTGTCCACTTTAGTGATTTTGAGGCGGCGCCGTAATTGCTGTTGGGTTAGGCAGGTGACATTTAATGGAGAATTTATCATATCCCTGATCATGTCATCTGTAGTGGAATTTTCTTGAGGAAATACTGTAGCGAAAAAGGCATTTAGCAAATTGACCTTTCCCTCATGCTCTTCACCCAGACTATTTTTGAGGGGGCCAAAACTGTCATTTTTGAGTTTGTTGCTGTTAATGTAGATGAAAAATATTTTTGGATTATTTTAACTTTTTCTGGCAATAAGTTTTTGTATGATGAAATTGCATAGATTGTACCACAAGTTCTCCACATGCGGGAAACAGAACTATCACTTTTACTGCTGATGATTACACAGCTCTTGTCGCACAGTTATTATGAAGGAGATAACAGCTCAGCCTACAGGTTTAATATAAAAGCTCATTTAGGAGAGTATAGTGGAGAGCGTGATCACAATGTCTGAACAACAGTACGTAACTATAATAGTTGTAGCTGCTTAGGTAATGCAATAGTAATGCATTATGGGATTTATAGAGAACATAGATGGCAAGAAAGCATAGCGAAATATGAAACTCAATATGCAATCAAACAGTAAGAAATCAGGAGACCGAAATACATGAATGTAAGTATAGTACAGTTTCCTTTACAATCTGCAGTTGAGGGGCACTGAAAAAAACCCACTATTTAATATCATGGAAAAACAACAATATCCAGCAGTAATCCAAATTCCGGATAAAATTGAACTTTTATTTAGTTCATATTAAGAAATTGTAGTCAGTTCATGTTTGAGCAATAAAAAATATAAAAAGGGTGGAGGTGTAATTACTAACACATGGACTACGCATTTCAGCGGCAAGTATTCGCCTTCATCATGGTCCATAGGTTTTAGAAAAAGGGCCAGGAAGTATAAAGAACAAGTGATCCAACCCCCTAAACAAATTTTTGGTTATGTCTGTTGAATGTTTACCGGGTGATGGGAAGAGAAATATCTTTATGATGCAGAAAATCCTTTTCTAAATAATATCTACTGGATGGGAAGATTTATAGATGATTTACTTATCATATGGAAAGACACCCATCATGAAATTATGGATTTCATAAGTTTCATTAATGCAAATTACATAAATTTGACCTTTACTAGTTTTTTTGACAAAGTAAGTATTATTTTTTTGGCTCTGACTCTGTATGGTGATATAGCAAATAGAAAAATAACATCATTCCCTACAGAAAACCCACATCGAGTAATAACATTTGAGCAGCTAAATCATGTCATCCTCGACACATTATTAAAAATATACGTGTAGGAGAACTTATCAGAATGAGACAAAACCGCTTGGATATAAGCATCTATGATGTGGCATCTAAAAACACTTGTGAGAGACTAAAAAATAGGGGTTATCCAGTTTGGTCTCTCAACAGAGCTGATATGATTGCAAGGAATAAAAATAGAAATTATCTTCTATATACATCAAAAACTAAACAATGTGTGGATAATATTATTTTCTCTACAGAGTATTCCATAGAGTTTAATGACATTAAAGACATCATAATGAAATACTTACCAGTGTTAGATCAAAATCCTGATTTGATAAAAATCATTAAAACTCAAATTGTAGCCAAATAGGCCCACCTCTGCAATCCATTTTATCCCCCAGCATGTTCCATCAAAAACAATTTGTTTCAAAGACCTGGCTAGATGTTAAAGGCTTTTTAAGTGCAGAGCAACTAGATGTAAAAGCTGCCATTTTGCTCAAAAAACGAAAAAATTCCAATCTTTCACAAATAATGAGTTTGAAATCTCTACATTTAATAATAGCAACAGCAATCATGTGATCTACCTTATCAATTGCTGTGCATGCCATATACAATATGTTGGTTGTACCACTGGACTGCTTTAAAGAAGAATCAGAAAACATCTTCTGGATGCAGGGAATCCTGAGTCCATTATGCCGTCCGTGGTTTCCAACCACTTCTCCAAAATCCATGGAGGCAATGTTACAAATCTCAGTTTCTTGAGAATAGAAAAAGTGAATAAGCCACAAAGAGGAGGCAATTATTGCAGGAAACCTCTCAATAGTGAGAGCAAGTGGATCATTACATTGGAAACTAGATTCCCATTGGGGCTTAACTGCAGACAGGACTTAATCACACAATATTAATGATCCATTTCCCTACTCCCACTGTTTTTAACTGTCCGGTCATATCAATAGCAGAAACTGGCTCTTAAGGCTGCTGTACATGCAGCGACATCGCTAGCGATGTCGCTTGTGAAAGCACCCGCCCCCGTCGTTTGTGCGTCACAGGCAAATCGCTGCCCGTGGAGCACAATATCGTTAGTCCCCGTCACACATACAGTGGTACCTCGCTTAACGAGTAACCCACTTAACGAGAATTTCGCTTTACAAGCAAAGCTTTCTGTAAATTTGTAACCTGCTTTACGAGAAAGCTTTGCTGGACGAGCAAAATCCTCACCTCAGACACTTCCAGTTCCGTCCATCCACCGCGCTCTGACCCGCACTTGCAGTCCACACAAACACACACATGTATGCACAAACACACACAAACACACACGCACGCACACACATACAGTATTATGCTCACCTTACCATCACCGGCCTTATGGTTCTTGTAGTTCCCGGGTACATCGCGGTGAAATACAAGTACCATGAGGCCGGCGGTGGAACGGAAGGTAAAGTGAGCATATAATATGTGTACCTTCCGCTTCATCGCCGGCCTCCTGGGTCCTGTAGTGCGCCGTGCCGCTCTGCTCCGCTCCGCTCCACTCCAGGCATCGGCATCCATAGCAACGAAGCAGGAACTTCCTGGTTCATGTCATCGCTTGTCAAAGGCAGCGCGCTGGCCAATCAGAGGCAAGCGGCTCTGCCTTTGACGTCAGCGCTCTGGGAGGAAGTTCCGCCCTCGTCGTTATGGTTACCTGATACACAGCCCGCACCAGAGAACAGCAAGTCCCAGGAGATCGGCGATGGAACGGAAGGTAAGGTAAGCATATAATATGTGCATGTACATGTGTGCTTCTGTGTTTGTGTGAGTTTGTGTGAGTTTGTGTGTGTTTGTACACGTTTGTGTGCGTTTGTGCATGTGTGGAATGATAGAATAGGGGACCAGGATGGGACATATAACACATTGTGGAACGAATTGTCAGCATTGCAATGATTTCCTATGGGAAATCTTGCTCTGCTGAACGAGTAACTTGATTAACAAGCACAGTCCCAGAACGGATTGTTCTCGTTAAGCAAGGTTCCACTGTACTTACCTGCCTAGTGATGATGCTGTGGCCGGCGAGCTGCCTCTTTTCTAAGTGGGCGGTTCGTGCAGCATCACAGCGACGTCACACGGCAGGCGGCCAATAGAAGCGGAGGGGCGGAGAGCAGCCGAAGGAAAGACACGCCCACCTCATTGCCGGAGGACGCGGGTACGGTGTTCGTCATTTCTGGGGTGTCACACGTAGCGATGTGTGCTGCCTCAGGAATGACGAACAACCTGCGTCCTGCACCAGCAACGATATTTGGGATTTGAACGACGTGTCAACGATCAACGATTAGGTGAGTATTTTTGATAGTTAGCGGTCGTTCGTACGTGTCACACGCAATGACGTCGCTAACGAGGCCGGATGTGTGTCACGAATTCCGTGACCCCAACGACATCTCGTTAGCCATGTTGTTGCGTGTAAAGCCCCCTTTTGACTCCGTTCATGTACTTAGAGTACACTGTATCCATTGCATGTTTATTATAAGATTGCCTTTTAACCTTTTGTGTATATTAACTATTTAAAACAATAACATTTTTCCTTGGATAGATATGCCAACATATATTTATTTCTATAACTTGATATAGGAGGAGGTTTAACTATTTGTATTTCTATATGTCCAAAGATACACTTATTTTGAGTGCAACAAGTAGCATATTTTTGATATTTTTCCTCTACCAATTTAAATATGGCAATGTTATCTATAGTTAGAAATTATAATTTTTCCATGTTCAAATGAAATTTTGTGGAGTTGTATGTTTTTATATACATATATTTCTGTGTTATAGTTTATTGAATAGCGTATTAATCACATATACATTTGTATATATAATATATTTTAAATTCTCACTTTTTTGTCTTTCTCCCTACACCCTGTATTAATAGATTAATTATGTGTTTAGGGGGTTGGATCGGTTGTTCTTTATACTTCCTGGCACTTTTTCTAAAACCTATGGACAATGATGAAGGCGAATACATGTCGCTGAAACGCGTAATCCCTGTGTTAGCATTAAACCTCCACCCTTCTTTATATTTTTATTGCTCAAACATGAACTGACTACAGTTTTTTAATATGAACTAAATAAAAGCTAAATTTTATCCGGAATTTGGATTACCATTGGATATTGTTGTTTTTCCATTGAATTTACTGAGTGTTTCTTCTATCCTTTCCTTGCGGAACTCCCTGGATTAATTGTGATCACTATGAAGGGAAGGGAAGCTGGCTTTTTATTTTTTCTTTGTAAACTATTTAATATACTATTAATATATTATTTAATAATCTGCATCTCTTGGCAAAAAAATGCACAAAAACAGTTTTGATGCCGTTTCGGTGCAGTTTTCTTCCAGGAGGTGCAAATTTGGTGCTGAAACGTCTGTACCAGATTTCAGAACCAAATGTGTACCTCCTAGCAGAAAACTGCACCAAACGGACTGAAAACTGTTTTTGTGCATTTTTTTTGCCAAGAGATGCTGATTTGGTGCTGAACTTTTTACACCATATTCCTGCACCAATCTACAACTCCTGGCCAAAAAAACACATCACTACTGCATTATAGCACATGCAGTAGTGATGTGAGTTTTTGCCAGGAGGTGTAGGTTGGGTGTAGGAATATGGTTTGAAAATTTCAGCACTAAATCTGCATCTCCTGGCAAAAAAAACACAGTTTTCTGCCAGGAGATGCAGATCTGTGAACTCAATGAGATTTCATAGAGGTCACATGGGGAAAGGTTAGCTCCAATCACAGGTGGAGAACCGTGGGAACCTGCAGTTGGGATAACAAGTTACCTGAGTGATGTCACCACTGATTGCATAGCTCATTCATTCACTGCCTGAACTTCACAGTGGGCGGTCATGGTCTATGGCACTCACTGAGCTTCAGATGTAGCAGACCTGAATCATGGTGGGACCTCGTGTGGATTACGTTGGACCTGCATGAGTGTTTTTTGTCTTTTATTCCAAATAAAGGATTTTTTCTGTGTTTGTGTTTAATTCTTTTCAATTACAAATTAGTAATGGGGGAGGTCTCATAGACACATTCCAGTACTATTCTAGGGCTTAGTGGCAGCTGTGAGCTGACATTAACATCTTATTTTACCTCGATTGCCACATTACCAGCGCAATCGGGAAGAGCCAGGTAAAGTGCTGGGAATGTTGCATCTAATGGATGCAACAATTTTGGGCAGCTGTAGGCTGCTATTTTTAGGCTGAAGGGCTCCCAATAAGCATGTGTCTCCCCGGCCTGAGAATACTAGCCCCCAGCTATCGGGCTTTATAATGGCTGGGTATCAAAATTGTGGGGGACTGCATGCCATTTTTTAAGATTATTAATTTAAATCATTTTTTAAAAAGCTGCATTCGACTCCTCTTATTTGATACACAGCCAAGATAAGCGCACGACTGGGGGCTGCAGCTTGTAGCCGTGGGCTTTGTCTGTGCTGGGTATCATAATATGAGGGGACCCTAAGCCAATTTTTTATTTATTTTTACTGTACAGTAGATACACATAGCGCCTGTGATTGGAAGCAGTCAGATGTTGTCACTCAGGATGAGGATGCGTCTGAATGCAACCAGTAACATACGTCAGTGGGTGGGGAAAGCAGTGCATATGCATGATCCTAATCACCGGCCGCGGAAGTGAAGCTAAGTATAGCTCGCCTGCTCCTATTCCCCTTCTATCACCATTTTAATCGCCGGCTTCTGGTCCTCATAGACTTTTATGAAGACCAGCGTCCAGCCAGATATCCGGAATCAATTCCAGACTGGACCCAATATATTTCTAAAGTCCAGTTAGTCCCGCTGATCCTGAATATTTGCCCATCACTAATTTTGAGCCATACTCAGTATAGCATAAATGTACTATAAGGGTCCCGTCACACGTAGCGACGCACCAACGATCCCACCACCAGCAATACGACCTGGCAGGGATTGTTGGTGCATCATTACATGGTTGCTGGTGAGCTTTTAATCAGGCAGATCTCACCATTTACCAGCCACTAGCTACCAGCGACTCGTGTAACGATGCTGCGCTTGGTAACCAGGGTAAATATTGGGTAACTAAGCAAAGCGCTTTGCTTGGTTACCCGATATTTACCCTTGTTACCAGCATACACCGCTTACAGGTGGCTAGCGCTGGCTCCCTGTATACGTAGCTAGGGTACACATTGAGTTACTAAGCAAAGCGCTTTGCTTAGTTACCCAATATTTTCCCTGTCTACGTGTGCAGGGAGCAAGCGCTGGCCACCTGTAAGCGGCGTACGCTAGTAACCAGGGTAAATATCGGGTAACCAAGCAAAGCGCTTTGCTTAGTTACTCAATATTTACCCTGGTTACCAGCGTACGCTGCTTACACGAATTTGTGCTCATTGGTCTCCCGCAGTCAAACACGCCGATGCGTGCTGCACAGCGGGAGACCAACAAGCAAAAAAAGGTCCTGATCATTTTGTAACGATCAGCGACCTCGCAGCAGGGGCCCGCTTGCTGCTACGTGTCACACACAGCGACGTCGCTGGTGAGGTTGCTGATACATCACAAAACCTGTGATGTTTCAGCGATCTCGCTAGCGATATCACTATGTGTGACGGGGGCGTAAGAGTGAAAATGTTATCTTTCTGTGTTTGTCTAAGATTAAACTTATCTGTTCCATCCCATAAAGACAGCATTATTCCTGTCCTCGGGGTGTATCTTTTATTCTAGCTGAGTTCTAATTGACGTCAACAGTGACTGAGCTTTTATAGGGGTACTTCTCACATAGCGAGATCGCTGCTGAGTCACAGGTTTTGTGACGTACCAGTGACCTCATTAGTGATCTCGCTGTGTGTGACACTAAGCAGCGACCTGGCCCCTGCTGTGAAATCGCTGATCGTTACACACTGTTCTGGTTCATTTTTTGCTCGTTGGTCTCCTGCTGTGCAGCACACTTCGGCATGTTTGACGGCGGGAGACCAACGAGCATGGACTCTGTGTAAACAGCTTTGCTTAGTAACCCAATGTGTACCCTGGCTACGTGTGCAGGGAGCCAGCGCTAAGCGGTGTAAGCTTGTAACCAGGGTAAATATCGGGTAGCGCTTTGCTTAGTTACCCGTTATTTGCCCTGGTTACCAAGCGCAGAGTCGCTGGTGGCTGGTTGCTGGTTGCTGGTGAGATCTGCCTGATTGACAGATCACTAGCAACCATGTAGCAATGCACCAGCGATCCTGAAAGGTCATATCGTGGTTGGAATCGCTGGTACGTCGTTTAGTGAGACAGTAGCCTAAGAAAGTGTGCTCTTTGTAGATAATTTTTCAAATCTTAGACAAGCCCTTATCTTACCAGTAATTTTTAAAAACCTTGCATATTAAAATGAAAACAAAGTAAAAAAAATACTCAGTGCCAGTTTCAGGTTTGTGAAAGTTGCACATTTTTGTGCAAATTACAGTTGTTCAAATAACATCTAAATTTTCATGCTTTTACATGCCCGACTTTTTAAACAGTCAGCTTATCAGGAATATGCATAGCCAACACTGGCTCAACTGATTGCCTATTTATGCTAGATTTTGGCAAAAATTACAGCACAAATTTACATCAAATACTGGAAATTATAAAATGAACACCGGCACTACAGGAACAATGGAGCCGCTGGTGATGAAGTGGTTCTGTGTGTGGACCACCTAATTAGAATAATTAAATTAAGATAAGATATAGAACACCGCGCATCCAATGAATCATATACAATATTGCTAAACCAGGAAATAGTTGGTGCAGGGTGTTCAAATAATGTTACCGCTTTCACACTTGCGTTGAACGGCATCCGTCACAATGTCTTGTGTGACGCATGTGACGGATGCGTTGTAAATAGTGTGATATAAAGGCAACGGATTCCTGTGAAATAACGCGTTGCGTTATGCCGAGAGAGAGACAGCGAGCCCCCATCATCACTGCACACACCCCGGCACTACCTCACTCATCATCATCACTGCACACACCCCGGCACTACCGCACTCATCATCATCACTGCATACCCCCCGCACTACAGCACTCATCATCATCACTGCACACACCCCGGCACTACCGCACTCATCATCATCACTGCATACACCCAGGCACTACTGCACTCATCATCATCACTACACACACCCCGGCACTACCGCACCCATCATCATCACTGCACACACCCAGGCACTACTGCACTCATCATCATCACTGCACACACCCCGACACTACCGCACTCATCATCATCACCGCACATACCCCGGCACTACCGCACCCATCATCACCGCACATACACCGTCACTACCGCACTCATCACCGCACATACACCGGCACTACCGCACTCATCGTCACCGCACACAATTACCTCTCAGTGACGTCCCCGCTGACAGCGCGACTCACTTCAGTTGCTGCCTGGAGCTGACAGAGAGCGGCGGTGTTCTTCGCCCACTCTTGTCAGCTTCATGTGGCAGAGCTGGATGCGTCGCGGGATCTCGTATGGATTACGCCGGACCTGGATGGGTATTTGGGGATTAATAAAGTGATGAAAGAGGGTGTTTATTTATCTTTTATTCCAAATAAAGTATTTTTTTTGGGTGTATGTGTTTATTTACTTTCACTTACAGGTTAATCATTGTGGGAGCCTCATAGACGCCTGCCATGATTAACCTAGGACTTAGTGGCAGCTATGGACTGCTGCCATTAATTCCTTATTACCTCGATTGCCACCGCACCAGGGCAATTCGGGATGAGCCAGGTAGAGTCCCGGGACTGTCGCATCTAATGGATGCGGCAATTCCGGGTGGCTGCTGGCTGATATTGTTAGGCTGGGGGGCTCCCCATAACGTGGGGCTCCCCATCCTGAGAATACCAGCCTTCAGCCGTGTGACTTTACCTTGGCTGGTATCAAAATTAGGGGGGACCGCACGCTGTTTTTTTTCAATTATTTATTTATTTATTGTACTGCCCGATATAGGCCTGCCCACCGGCGGCTGTGATTGGTTGCAGTGAGACAGCTGTCACTCAGCGTGGGGGTGGGTCTGACTGCAACCAATCATAGGCGCCGGTGGGCGGTGGAAGTAGTGAATACTAGATGGAATAATGAGCGGCCGGCATTTTCAAAAGAGGAAAAGCCGCCGGATCTTTGTGACAACTGTGCAGCGTCGCGCCCATGATCGGTGAGTATGAGAGAGGGGGTGAGAGGGGGGAGAGAGACCAGGAGTGATTTTAAACGATATAGATCGTTCTGCTGGACATGCTGAGCATGCTCAGTAGAACGTGACGGAATCCGTCAGCGGATTACGCCGCTTAGTGCATTGCGGTGGAATCCGCCACCGTAGACAATCATTAGACACCTTGGCGGATTCCAACGGAATCCATAAAGTTGCGTTTTTTTAACAACCCAAAAAACGCTACCTGTAGCGTTCCCTCCGCTTGACGCTGCATCAAAATAACGACGCAGCGTCGTCCAGCAGAGGAAATGCAGACACTTGTGTTACAGTATGTCCTCAATACAAGTCTATGGAGAATGGCGCAGTGCGTTAACGGACTGCGCTATTCTCCATAGCGGCAGATTGCGCTGAACGCAAGTGTGAAAGCGGCCTTAATGACACTTCATTAACGCCCTAGAACGTGACTGCACAGAGTGCTGACAGGGCCAAACAGTGTAATTATAACTTACTCAGAGTAACAATGCACAGAGTTCAAGGCTGCAAGTGGATCCGGCAGGTGGTGTGCAGTTCCTTGGAGTGGCTGAGTTGAAGGGTTAACTTTCACCACAAGGAAATACGCAGGGCGGGTGGCAAAAAAAGAACGCGATACAGGCCAGAGCACCCCGGCTGGTGGTGTCCCGGCTGTATGGGAGTCGCGTGTACAGCACTTGTGACATCACAAAGTTAGACGGTGAGCACTACGGGCTCACGCAGGGTCCAAAAACCAACGCGTTTTGAAATATTATGCGTACTTCTTCATCAGGGATTTCATACCAGGCAAAAGGCTGCTATTTAAAGTCTCAGACCCCCTAGTGGAGAGTTTGAGATAATCATTGATTGTCTCCAATGAGGAAGCATAAGAGTGGTGTTTTAAGACAAGAATTCACATAATAATATATATTAAGGGGTTTTACTCTGATATTTGATACTTCTCCTTTAATATTTTGCTACCACTTCATAAACAAAGAATAACCAAAGACAAAATAATCATCATCATAATCCCATTAATGAAGCAATTATAAGTGGAGTCAATATATTATGCATTCATAATGATGATGAGCTATGGAACAGCACGGTTCTATGCTGAGAGCACGGAATTATGTTTACATATGTTTCTAGATGAAGAAAATGCTAATTAAATATGTGTAAAGCATTGTCTTTTCCAGTGTTTGGACTTTAATGAATATCTTAGAGACTATGAATTATTTTTATTGAAGATATGCACTGTTACTAGTAACTGACATGTCCATGGGAAAATTCAATTTCCATATTGTCTCTCAGCAGCATACAAAAGGCTTAACAGATAGTTCTAGCAGGGCCCTCTAAAGACCATTGAGGGCTCTCAGCTTAGACATTCCCCAAACTCGTTTTCCTGCAGCATATTTGTTGAGCAGATGTATTTTTCAGTTTACTATGAGGGATCTCATGTTTTCAGGCTCTGCCTCAGTGTATCTGACGGCTTCCAGAAAGCCTTGTTGGCTTAGTGATGCTTGCATTCCACTAAGTGCACCATGTAGCACATCTGATTCATCTGTGATACACATGAGCAGTGGATTCCAGTCTTCTGAGATGTTCTGAGAATGCCCAAGCGTTCTTTCTGTGCTACCTCTGGTCAGTATATACAGTAAGGTCCAGAAATATTTGGACAGTGACACAAGTTTTGTTATTTTAGCTGTTTACAAAAACATGTTCAGAAATACAATTATATATATAATATGGGCTGAAAGTGCACACTCCCAGCTGCAATATGAGAGTTTTCACATCCAAATCGGAGAAAGGGTTTAGGAATCATAGCTCTGTAATGCATAGCCTCCTCTTTTTCAAGGGACCAAAAGTAATTGGACAAGGGACTCTAAGGGCTGCAATTAACTCTGAAGGCGTCTCCCTCGTTAACCTGTAATCAATGAAGTAGTTAAAAGGTCTGGGGTTGATTACAGGTGTGTGGTTTTGCATTTGGAAGCTGTTGCTGTGACCAGACAACATGCGGTCTAAGGAACTCTCAATTGAGGTGAAGCAGAACATCCTGAGGCTGAAAAAAAAGAAAAAATCCATCAGAGAGATAGCAGACATGCTTGGAGTAGCAAAATCAACAGTCGGGTACATTCTGAGAAAAAAGGAATTGACTGGTGAGCTTGGGAACTCAAAAAGGCCTGGGCGTCCACGGATGACAACAGTGGTGGATGATCGCCGCATACTTTCTTTGGTGAAGAAGAACCCGTTCACAACATCAACTGAAGTCCAGAACACTCTCAGTGAAGTAGGTGTATCTGTCTCTAAGTCAACAGTAAAGAGAAGACTGCATGAAAGTAAATACAAAGGGTTCACATCTAGATGCAAACCATTCATCAATTCCAAAAATAGACAGGCCAGAGTTAAATTTGCTGTTAAACACCTCAAGAAGCCAGCTCAGTTCTGGAAAAGTATTCTATGGACAGATGAGACCAAGATCAACCTGTACCAGAATGATGGGAAGAAAAAAGTTTGGAGAAGAAAGGGAACGGCACATGATCCAAGGCACACCACATCCTCTGTAAAACATGGTGGAGGCAACGTGATGGCATGGGCATGCATGGCTTTCAATGGCACTGGGTCACTTGTGTTTATTGATGACATAACAGCAGACAAGAGTAGCCGGATGAATTCTGAAGTGTACCGGGATATACTTTCAGCCCAGATTCAGCCAAATGCCGCAAAGTTGATCGGACGGTGCTTCATAGTACAGATGGACAATGCCCCAAGCATACAGCCAAAGCTACCCAGGAGTTCATGAGTGCAAAAAAGTGGAACAGTCTGCAATGGCCAAGTCAATCACCAGATCTTAACCCAATTGAGCATGCATTTCACTTGCTCAAATCCAGACTTAAGACGGAAAGAACCACAAACAAGCAAGACCTGAAGGCTGCGGCTGTAAAGGCCTGGCAAAGCATTAAGAAGGAGGAAACCCAGCGTTTGGTGATGTCCATGGGTTCCAGACTTAAGGCAGTGATTGCCTCCAAAGGATTCGCAACAAAATATTGAAAATAAAAATATTTTGTTTGGGTTTGGTTTATTTGTCCAATTACTTTTGACCTCCTAAAATGTGGAGTGTTTGTAAAGAAATGTGTACAATTCCTACAATTTCTATCAGATATTTTTGTTCAAACCTTCAAATTAAACGTTACAATCTGCACTTGAATTCTGTTGTAGAGGTTTCATTTCAAATCCAATGTGGTGGCATGCAGAGCCCAACTCGCGAAAATTGTGTCACTGTCCAAATATTTCTGGACCTAACTGTATAAAATGAGTGCTCCGGCATCATTCTATGATGCCCAGCCAGTCAGTAGTTTCTTTTGTTTCGCGATGTTACTCAATATGCTTTTTTGTTATGGGGCAATTCTGCTTCCCTTCATTTTGTATATTTTTTTGCCCAAATCAATTATGTTCACCTGTTTGTATAAATGTTCAACCACGAGAGGGAGTCAGGCAAAAGGAAAAGGAAAGAAAGTCAACAGTCTTGTGTTAAATGTTCCCAACCTCTTCTAGATGATGCAGTCAGTCACGTATGCTCCTCTCCACTAGTGATGGGCGGACTCGCAGATAACTAGGCGGACCGCCCATCACTAGACCAGCGGATCTAACTGGTTTTGTAAAAAACTCAGTTTCCAGCCCAGAATTGTTTATGGATATCTGGCTGGACGTCAGTCCCCATATAAGTCTTTGGGGACCAGAATCCAGTGCGTATAAATAGTGGGAGAAGAGATAGGGAAATTCATAGTTAGAGTCTCCGGAGAAGCTGTAACTGCTCCCACGGCTGCTCATTCTTCTTCCGGGGCTGCTCATTAACCTAATACATATTCACCACTTTCCTAACCCACCGGCAGTCATGGCATCAGTGATTGCTTGCAGTCAGATGCTCCCCCAGCCTGTGTGACAGCGTGTTTGACTGCTTGGAATCACAGATCACTGTAGATTGGAGTAAAAATACATAAATAAATAAATTGGTGTAAGGTCCCCCTCAATTTTGATACCTAGCCATGGTAAAGCCAAACAGCTGGGGGCTTGTTTTCTCAGGCTGGGGAGACCCATGCTTTATTGGGCCCCCAGCCTAAAAATAGCAGCCTGCAGCTGCCAGAAATTGCAGCATCCATTAGATGTGATAGTCCCGGCACTTTAACCAGCTCTTCCCGATTGCCCTGGTACGGTGACAATCAGGGTAATAAGGGGTTAAAAACAGCTTGCAGTTGATACTAAACCCTACATTAGTAAGGGAGGTGTCTTTGAGACCCTCCCCCATTACTAATCTGTAAGTGAAAAGAAATAAACACAAACATCCAAAAAATACTTTATTTGAAATACAGTTAGGTCCAGAAATATTTGGACAGTGACACAAGTTTTGTTATTTTAGCTGTTTACAAAAACATGTTCAGAAATATAATTATATATATAATATGGGCTGAAAGTGCACACTCCCAGCTGCAATATGAGAGTTTTCACATCCAAATCGGAGAAAGGGTTTAGGAATCATAGCTCTGTAATGCATAGCCTCCTCTTTTTAAAGGGACCAAAAGTAATTGGACAAGGGACTCTAAGGGCTGCAATTAACTCTGAAGGCGTCTCCCTCATTAACCTGTAATCAATGAAGTAGTTAAAAGGTCTGGGGTTGATTACAGGTGTGTGGTTTTGCATTTGGAAGCTGTTGCTGTGACCAGACAACATGCAGTCTAAGGAACTCTCAATTGAGGTGAAGCAGAACATCCTGAGGCTGAAAAAAAAGAAAAAATCCATCAGAGAGATAGCAGACATGCTTGGAGTAGCAAAATCAACAGTCGGGTACATGCTGAGAAAAAAGGAATTGACTGGTGAGCTTGGGAACTCAAAAAGGCCTGGGCATCCACGGATGACAACAGTGGTGGATGATCGCCGCATACTTTCTTTGGTGAAGAAGAACCCATTTACAACATCAACTGAAGTCCAGAACACTCTCAGTGAAGTAGGTGTATCTGTCTCTAAGTCAACAGTAAAGAGAAGACTCCATGAAAGTAAATACAAAGGGTTCACATCTAGATGCAAACCATTCATCAATTCCAAAAATAGACAGGCCAGAGTTAAATTTGCTGAAAAACACCTCATGAAGCCAGCTCAGTTCTGGAAAAGTATTCTATGGACAGATGAGACAAAGATCAACCTGTACCAGAATGATGGGAAGAAAAAAGTTTGGAGAAGAAAGGGAACGGCACATGATCCAAGGCACACCACATCCTCTGTAAAACATGGTGGAGGCAACGTGATGGCATGGGCATGCATGGCTTTCAATGGCACTGGGTCACTTGTGTTTATTGATGACATAACAGCAGACAAGAGTAGCCGGATGAATTCTGAAGTGTACCAGGATATACTTTCAGCCCAGATTCAGCCAAATGCCACAAAGTTGATCGGACGGCGCTTCATAGTACAGATGGACAATGACCCCAAGCATACAGCCAAAGCTACCCAGGAGTTCATGAGTGCAAAAAAGTGGAACATTCTGCAATGGCCAAGTCAATCACCAGATCTTAACCCAATTGAGCATGCATTTCACTTGCTCAAATCCAGACTTAAGACGAAAAGACCCACAAACAAGCAAGACCTGAGGGCTGCGGCTGTAAAGGCCTGGCAAAGCATTAAGAAGGAGGAAACCCAGCGTTTGGTGATGTCCATGGGTTCCAGACTTAAGGCAGTGATTGCCTCCAAAGGATTTGCAACAAAATATTGAAAATAAAAATATTTTGTTTGGGTTTCGTTTATTTGTCCAATTACTTTTGACCTCCTAAAATGTGGAGTGTTTGTAAAGAAATGTGTACAATTCCTACAATTTCTATCAGATATTTTTGTTCAAACCTTCAAATTAAACGTTACAATCTGCACTTGAATTCTGTTGTAGAGGTTTTATCTCAAATCCAATGTGGTGGCATGCAGAGCCCAAGTCGCGAAAATTGTGTCACTGTCCAAATATTTCTGGACCTAACTGTAAAATAAAAACTGCCCCCTCTTTCATACCCCTTTATTAACCCTCAAACATCCAGGTCTGGCGTAATCCACACGAGGTCCCACGATGATTCCAGCTCTGCCACATCTGAAGGCACAGCGTGCGTCCATAGCCTGCTGTGAGCTTCAGACAGGGACTGAGCCGCGATGAGTAGTGGCATCCCTCAGGTCAGTTGTGGTAACAGCAGGAGGTTCCCTCGGTCCTCCACCTGTAATCGCAGGTAAGCTGACCTCAGGTGAGATCTGTATCTCCTGGCAGAAAACCACATTTTCTTGCAAAGAGATGAATATTTGGTGTTGACATTTTTACATCATTATTCCTGCAGTCAATTTACACCTCCTGGCAAAAAGACACATCTCTACCGCATCATACCGCATGAGGTTTTGATGCGGTTTTTGTCAGGAGGTGTAGATTGGGTGCATGAATATGGTGTGAAAATGTAATTACCAAATATACTATATTTTTCATTTTATAAGACACACCCCAAATTCAGAGCAAGAAAAGGTGAAAAAATAAAAAAAAAATGGAGTCCGTCTTGTAATCTGGTGGTGTCTTACTGGAGGGGACAGTAGTGGTGGTGGAGGAGGCTGTGCTGATGCAGTGATGGAGGCTTCAGCGGAGGCTGGGGCTCTGGCAGAGACTTGTGCTGCTGTGCTGGGGCAGCTGTGCTTAGGCTCGGGCTGCGACGGCTGCTGCTGCGGTGGAGGCTGGAACTCGAGGTGCGGTGGAGGCTGGTACTGCCGAGCTGGGGAAGCAGTGCTGGGGCTCGGGCTACGGCGGCTGCTGCTGCAACAGCTGCGGACGGTGAGGGCTTCAAAGAAATGGCGCCCGGAGTCAGTGCAGATTGAGCTCTAGGCTTAATGACAAGCCAAGATCTCATCTGCGCAAGTGCCACCAGCAGGTGCCATTTTCCTGAAGCCCACTGGAGGGAGATCAATGAGCCGGTGGTTGCGCCTGCGCAGATGAGAGCTTGAGCCGAGAGCTCCAACTGCACACGTGCCGACTCCGGGTGGCATTATTTGAAGTCCTCACCGGTCGACCCGCAGCGCCGTTAAAGCCACCGTAGATCCCACACAGCAGCCCCAACACCAGTTGCCGGAAATCACTTGCAGACCCCACACAGCCACTGCAGCAACCGGAGACCCTGCACAGCAGCTGCTGACACTGCAGAGCCGCCCCAGCACCAGCCTCCGCAGACCCCGCACCAGCCCAGCCACCGCAGCTCCTGCACAGCCACTGCAGCATTCCCCCAGCCCCTTGCGACCCCTCTCCACTACCCCGGTAAGCTACATTCAGATTAGAAGGCTGATTTCACACCTCCGGTATTTTGACGGAAGCCGGATCCGGCATAAATGCAGTACAGTTACATTCATTTACAATGGAAGCGCGACAACATGCGGACACATGCTTCATACACAACCGCATGTGTCCACATGGTGTCACGCTTCCATAGTAAATGAACGTAACTGTGCTGCATTTGTGCCGGATCCGGCTAATGGCAAAATACCGGAGATGTGAAACCAGCCTAAGACGCATACCTCCCTTTCCTCACAAATTTTTGGGAGCAAAAGTGCATCTTCTAATCTAAAAAATATGGTACATCGTTTGGCCCAAGAATGCAAAAAAAGGTTTTGACGCCGTTTCGGTGCAGTTTTCTGACAGGAGGTGCAAATTTGGTGCTGAAATATCTGCACCAGATTTCAGCACCAAATTTGCACCTCCTGGCAGAAAAAAAGCTTGTTTTTTTTTTTATTTCTGGGCCAAGTGATGCAAATTTGATTCAATTTTTACGTCATTTTCATGCACCCAATCTACACCTCTTGGCAAAAAAAACACATCAAAATTGTATTTGGTATGATGTGGTAGTGAAGCGTATTTTTTGCCAGGAGATTTAGATTGGGTGCAAGAATATGGTGTTGAAATTTCAGCACCAAATCTGCATCTCTTGGCAGTAAAATAAGTTGTTTGCCTGGAGATGCAGGTGAGTTCACTGAGTTTAATGAGGTCACTTGAGGTCAGGTTATCTGCAACCACAGGTGGAGGACTGTGGGAACCTCTAGCTTTGACCACAAATAGCCTGAGTGATGTCACTGCTTATCACAGGGCTCAGACATTCTCTTCCTGAAGCTCACAGCGGGTGGTCATGTTCTATGGCTGCTCGCTGTGACTTCAGATGTAGCAGAGCTAGAATCGTCGTGGGACCTCTTGTGGATTACGTGGGATCTGGGTGTTTTGGCAGTTAATAAAGGGGTGAAAGGGTGTTTTTTGTATTTTATTTCAAATAAAGGATTTTTTGGGTGTTTATGTTTATTTCTGTTCACTTACAAATTAGTAATGGGGGTCTCATAGACGTCTCCCATAACTAGTCTAGGGTTTAGTGTCAGCTATGAGCTGTCATTAACCCCTTATTACCTCGACTGACACAGCACCATGGAAATTGGGAAGAGACGGGTAAAGTGCCAGACTGTCACATCTAATAGATGCGGCAATTTTAGAAGGCTGCTGGCTGATATTTTCAGGCTGGGGGGCCCAATAACCATGGGTTTCCCCAGCCTGAGAATACTAGCCCCAGCTGTTGGCTTTATCATGGCTGGGTGTCAAAATTGGGAGGAACCACATGCTGGTTTTTAAAAATTATTTAAATAATTGGAAAAATAAATTTCCATTAATGGTAAAATAAGAGGAAAAGTATAATACAGGGTGGGCCATAAGTATGGATACACCCTAATAAAAAAAAGAGTAAAGTTAAAATCAAAATGGCGGCTTTGCAAATGGCAGCCATGGGCGTCACCCAGCAATCACTTCCATTCTATCAGGGTGTATCCATACTTATTGCTCACTCAGGGTGACTTATTGCTCACTTATGGCCCACCCTGTAGAAACATGGGCACCACTTCTTTTTTTTTTTTTTTAACCTATTCCTGGTTTTGTGTTACAAAAACACTCACTTATTACTCAACGTATCCACATGGCCTTACACTGATTGTTAGTAAATCATGCTTCACTTCCAGTGGGATCTGGTTGGCTAATGGATATGACAGAAAGGGAATTATTGTTAGGCCTCCCTGATGCCATAAAAGCCATTGACACCCTCAATCACACTGCGGGGGTACTGATGGGCTGACAAAGGGAGTGATGCCCCTTTATCAAATTCCTCACATATGCTCTTGTCTCTACACCACGTTCCAAATTATTATGCAAATGATATTTTTCTCTGATTTTCCTAAATGGTCGGTGCAAATGACAGTCAGTCTAATAAAAGTCATCACCCATTAGAGCATACATCGAATTTTATTGAAGAAACCTCCCAATGATAACAGTATAATCTTCAAAATTAAAAAAAAACCCTCAAAATGCACTGTTCCAAATTATTAGGCACAGAAGAGTTTCTAAACATTTTATATGTTTTAAAGAACTGAAAATGCTCATTTGTGGAATTTTCAGCATTAGGAGGTCACATTCACTGAAATAAAAAGCTATTTAAATCCAAAACATCCTAACAGGCCAAGATACAAGTTAACATAAGAACCCGTCTTTGATATCACCTTCACAATTCTTGCATCCTTTGAACTTGTGAGTTTTTGGAGAGTTTCTGCTTGAATTTCTTTGCATGATGTCAGAATAGCCTCCCAGAGCTGCTGTTTTGATGTGAACTGCCTCCCACCCTCATAGATCTTTTGCTTGATGATACTCCAAAGGTTCTCTATAGGGTTGAGGTCAGGGGAAGATGGTGGCCACATCATGAGTTTATCTCCTTTTATGCCCATAGCAGCCAATGACACAGAGGTATTCTTTGCAGCATGAGATGGTGCATTGGTTGCTCGACGCTTATCAGTAAACAAGACTGTTTAATCTTCATGTATGTCTGGGCCACTGCAACCGTTTCTGCTTGTGAGCACTGGTTAGGGGTGGCCGAATAGTAGGTTTATGCACCACAGCAAACCTTTGAAGTATCCTACACCTTGAGGTTCGAGGGACTCCAGAGGCACCAGCAGCTTCAAATATCTGTTTGCTGTTTTTTTTAATGGCTTTTTAGTAGCTGCTCTCTTAATCCGATGGACTTGCCTGGCAGAAACCTTACTAATTCTGCCTTTATCAGCATGAACATGTATGTGCTCAGAATCAGCCACAAATCTCTTCACAGTACGATGATCACGCTTACGTTTTCGTGAAATATCTTATGTTTTCATCCCTTGTCCAAGGCATTGCACTATTTGAAGCTTTTCGGCAGCAGAGAGATCCTTTTTCTTTCCCAGGTTACTTGAAAACTGTGGCCTGCTTAATATTGTGGAACATCCAGTTTTCCTTTTATTGGGTTCACCTGACAAACTAATTATCACATGGAACATGGGGTACAGATGGTGCCATATGAGAAGTTAAAGTGCTGAGATCAGCATTATTTCCAGGCTTAGCACTTTTAGCAGGAGCTTAGTTGTGTATAAGGCTCTGTGCCCACGTGTGCGTATTGCATGCAGTTACGCTGTGTATTGCACTGCAGCATAACTGCATGCGTCCTGCGTCCCCAGCACAATCTATGAAGATTGTGCATAATCCATGTGCACGTTGCATTTTAGAACGCAGCGATTTGCATGCTGCCAAATCGCTGCGTTCTAAAAAGCAACATGTCACTTATTCCATGCTCTATGGATACGGTCCCGCTCTGTCTATAGTTGGGGCTGCATCCAGAGCACATGAAATCGGCTTTTCACTGCAGTGTTTCTGCAGCGATTTGAAGCGCACATGTGCTGTTCAAATCGCTGCAGAAATGTCTGCAGGGACAGAACGCAACGTGGGCACATAGCCTTATGGTTCCTGCTGCAGATGGCAAAGGCACAACTCCAGTAGCCGAGTCATCTCTTTGATGAAATTATGTCAGATTGCAGTAAATTTCCTGCCGTTTAGAAGTACAGATACCTCATTCTGCATGAAGACATCAAACGGGTTTTCCAACTGACAACATTTATTATAAGGGTCTGTTCGCACGTGTGCTTTTTTCTTGCTTTTTAAACTGCACTGTGTCAATGACAAAATGCATGTGTTTTGCTTCCCAAAAGTCTATGATAAATCAGATATTCCATCCGCACGTTGCTTTTTTTCGGCAACGTTTTGTTTGACAAATATTTGTTAAAATCGTTGCCTAAAAAAAGCAGCATGTCACTTCTTCATTGTGTTTTGATTGCATTTTCCACCCATTGACTTCTCAATCTCAAAATGCACTATTTAAAACGTGTCAAAAACGCATCGAAAACACATGCGTTTTAATTGCGTTTTTTTGTCAAACGCAGTGTTGACATTTGTCAAAACGCTGCAGTTTAGTTGTCAAGCCAGAACACAGGCATGCGAACATAGGGTAAAGTTGGAATAATAATAATTTTCACAATTGCCTGTGTTTAAAAAATGCTACTGTGCTGAGATCATTTTCTGAATGTGTCCCTGCTATGTACTGTACTATGTACTATGACTGTACAGGACCATAGTCTGATCATACCACAGCTCCCGGGTTGGGAGGGAAAAAAGTAATAAACATTAAATGTTTTCGGCACAATAAAAAAAAATAAAATATATATATATATATATACACACAGTGGAACCTTGGTTTAAGAGTAACTTGGTTTGAGAATGTTTTGCAAGACAAGCAAAGATTTTTAAAAATTTGTAACTTGGTTTAAGAGCAATGCTTTGCAGGAAGAGCAAATACTCACCGTGCACACGTCTGGTTCTGTCCTTTCACCGAGCTCTGACCCGCTCTGTCTGGAGGTAACTTTCTGTACATATGTACTGTATACTCTATACAGTATACCAATGTACTGTATATACTATATAGCATGTCTATCAATTTGCATTTATGGATACAGTATTGTACTTTCTTTCTGCTAACCAGTACAGCCCATTGCTTGTACTGTATC
The DNA here is from genome assembly GCF_048569485.1 of Anomaloglossus baeobatrachus. Classification (NCBI taxonomy): domain Eukaryota; kingdom Metazoa; phylum Chordata; class Amphibia; order Anura; family Aromobatidae; genus Anomaloglossus; species Anomaloglossus baeobatrachus. The sequence continues at coordinate 456,453,511 of NC_134358.1, forward strand.
TCTCGCACACCAACAGTTTTATTGTAAGCGAAAGTGCAGTTTAATTTGTTTTATAAGTTTTTACTATACTGTACAGTATGTTGTATTAGTGTACTCTAATAATTTTATATGAATACAGTACATTATTTTGTATTACTGTAATAAGTTTGTATAAATACAGTAAATATTTTTGGGCTGTGGAACAAATTGTCTGTGTTTCAATTATTTCCTATGGGAAAATTCACTTTGATATAAGAGTAACTTGGTCTAAGAGTGCACTCCCGGAACCAATTATGCTCATAATACAAGGTTCCACTGTATATATGTATATATATATATATATATATATATATATATATACACTGTATATATTTTTTTTCTTTCATTGTGCTGCAAACATTTACTGTATATATGTGTGCATGTATATATATATATATATATATATATATATATACACGCTAAGGAATACAGGAAAAAAAACCCTTGCAAATATTGGATATTCCAAGGACAGTAGTAACCTGGAAAGTTTGTTGAAGAGGTTATTTAGTGTGAATTGTGAACAGTAAAAAGCATTTTTAAAAAAGCAAAATTAGCATTTTCTTATATGTTTTGAAAAAAAAATGTAAATATTACATGGTAATTTACATGTAGCCCAAAAGACCGCTATAAATAATATAAAAACAATATAACAAAAATAATATAAAAACAGCATAAAACAAAAACTCATACAGCCACGTCAATGAAAAAATAAAATTCTTATGGCTGCTGAGTAGAGAAGAGGAATGAAAAACTAAAAAATTGGCTGGTCATTAAGAACCTTTCAGGTCTAGTCATTAAGGTGTGTTAATAAAATATTCTGCAACTTATTTTGTTTGTGAAGCTTTGTGGCTTCTTTTCCAGTTGCAAGAGCTTTAAGAATACGGCTGAGTCATGCTGGATGGAGAAATGAAATTGGCAGCTGATTTTCTTTCTTATATTCTATTCTATGCCCTAAGACTTACATTTGCTACTTCTGCTAAACTTGTTCTACGACAAAAAGACATGTACAGTGTGATATACGATCCAAGAACCACTTCTGTTCTCCACTGCTTTAGGCTATGTGCACACGCTGCGTTTTTTTGACGCTGCGTTTTTGGCCGCTAAAAACGCACAAAACCGCACCAGCGGCAAAGAAAACGCGGCAAAAAACATTTTTACCGCGATTTGGTGCGTTTTTTTGCTGCGTTTTTGATCTCTGCATTTTTCCAATGCATTGCATGGGGGGAAAACGCAGAAAAACGCAGGAAAGAATTGACATGTCCATTTTTTTTTAAGCTCAAAAATGCAGCTTAAAAAAAAAAAAGTTGTGTGCAGACATCAAAAATGAAAACTCATAGACTTTGCTGGGGAAGCAAAGTCATGCAGTTTTGAGGCTAAAAACACACCCGAAAAACGCGCAAAAACGCTGCGAAAAATGCACTGTGCGCACATAGCCTAAGTCTGGGAGATTATTTGAGCCACAGCCCTCTCAGCATGGTCAAGTGTTACTTATCCTCATGCCCAAACAAAACCACAGTTTAGACATATTAAAGGGATGCGGTCACCCGTTTTTTGCCACCTAATCTGAGAGCAACATAATGTAGGCTCAGAGACCCTGATTCCAGCGATGTGTCACATATTGGGCTGCTTAGCGTAGTTTTGATAAAATGACTGAATAATCAGCAGTAGATTATCATTAGAGGACTACTTGTCCTGCTGCCAGGTAGTCCAGCATATTTATGAGCTCTGTATAACTGCTAGATATGCAGCAGAGAAAACACTGATTTTATCAACATGATAGCAAACAACTCAGTAAGAGACACATTGCTGGAATTAGGGTCTCTGTCTCTACATTATGCTGCTCTCACATGGGGGAGCAAAAACCTGGTGACAGATTTTGCTTAAACCTTAAATTCTCTATTTCTACAATAAGCCCTTTAATGGAGGTTCCAAGGACTCAGCACTTTGATGCCAAGCTTTATGTCTCCACAGGTTGGCACTAGATTCTCACTGTTTTCATCAGCTTAGCTTAAGACGTAATTGGACTACATGGTGCTTTCGCTAGTTCAGACAGGTTACTTTCAGGAACTTCAGCAGATTCCTCAAACTACTTTCTTCATCAACAGAACAGTTCAGTTTTCCAATTAGTTCAGGACTTTTCTGAAAAAAGGAGTTTTATAAAATAGTCTCATATCGACAACAGTTGTCTAACAGTCTAGCAGTGTCCAAAAAAGGCAGTTTGCATCTCATTATAGACAATCTTCATGAACAAGTTTCTTCTTAAGAAAAGATTTCATTAGGAGATAGTTCTTTAAAGGGGTTGTCCAGTCTAAAGTGATAAGTCTGCAGTGATTCTATATGACGGCAGACTTATGAACACTCCCAGCGCATGCACTATGCGCTGTCACAATTCATCGGTTTCTGAGCCAGGAATGGTGGTCACATGACCACAATTGTGCGATATGCATATTGTCGGCCAGAACTTCACTAAACTATGGTCCTTTTGTGAAATGTCACTAATTACAATGTAAATGTACTTTGCTTTAATAATAAAAATAATTGTTTCACTTTTTGCAAGCAATTTAGATTCCTGTGTCTTAAGGGGTAGGGGACTTAGGCTGCATTCATACTACGTTTTTTTAGCATGCGTCATGAATGTTTTTTTGCTGCAAAAGAGGATCCTGTTTTTGCAAAGAAAAACGCATGTGTTATTTTGCAGGATCCTGTCACTTGAAGTTTATGGGCAGGCATTGGAGTCATGTGATCGGGAGTGAGGGGAACTGAACGTGAGACTGGGAGCCGGCATCGGATAGCTGCGGTAAGCTGTAACCAAGGTAAATATCGGGTAACTAAGTGAAGTGCTTTGCTTGAATACCCGATATTTACCTTGGTTACGAGCCCGCAGCTGCTAGGAGCCGGCTCCCTGCACACGTAAACAAGGTAAACATCGGGTAACTAAGAAGCGCTTTGCTTGGTTACCCGATATTTACCTTGGTTACGAGATAGGAGAGAGAGGGAGGGGGAGAGAGGGACTGATCACGCCAGGCTGGTTTCTGGGCATGCTCAGTAGAGCAAGCAGGATCCTGTCTATCAGCATGCCAGCGTTCACATGCGTTTGCGTGCTGTTTAGTCAGGATCCAGCGATTTTCAGTATTTGGACGCAGCTCAAAAACGCTACAAGTAGCGTTTTTGAAAAAAGTTAAGAAACTGCAAGTCGCTGGATCCTCACTATAACGCACGCAAACGCATGTTGATGCGAGTCCATTGCAAATGCATTGAAATGAAAACGCATTTGCACTGGATCTGTTTTTGCGTTAAAAAACGTTCATGACGCAAAGTAGTGTGAAAGCAGCCTTAGAAATAAAGGATCCCTCCAGTGGAGAAATAAAAGAAAAACAAAAAAAACCCACCCCACTGGAGTGGAGCTTCAATCAGTCTCCAGCAAAAGTCCATCTTTTTGACTGGAATCTGAAAGGAGAAATCTGAGAGAAAAATGTCTAGCAGAAGATATCATCACATTGTTGGCGTCATAAATTAGTCCTGTAATATAGAGGGATATCACCCAATTTGCTTCTGAAAACAAAAGTGTTATTTGACGTTTGTCACTTTGTGTTTCTTCTCTCGATAAGTCCTCTTTAACTTACAATATTTTGAATCTAAGAAAGACTCTGCCATAGCATAGTAACTTAAAGTGGTTATCCAATTACATCAAAACATTTTTTTAATTTTTTTTGTATGGATACATACTCAAAAATGTCATTTTATGTGATATTATGGGAAATTCATGATCCGTGTTGCTCCCTTTTAATGTCCATGTGTACTTTCACTACAACTTATAATGTGGAAATCTCATTATGCTGTCCGGAGGGTAAGGGTGCCCTCACACGAGGTATAACTCGCATGAGTATCAGAACGCATTACTTGGCGCGGCTGGCTTCTCTGCTGACAGGAGCGGGTCAGCTGCATGTGTTTCTATGCGGCTGACATGCTCCTGTCCGGAGAGTCTGCGGCTGCATCGAGTGATGTGTTCCGATACTCATGCGAGTAATATGCTCATGTGAGTCCAGCCTAAAGACTACATTTCCCTTGAGTTATCAGATCCTTTATATCCTGCGATTTTGATCAATCCCCTTCTTGAGCTCTACACCCATCATCAATTCAAAATACACTCTAAGTGGATAAATGCAATCTTCACTTACAATGTGGACTGCTGCCTGTTTCCGAAATCAATGGTACATGGAATTTGCTGCAGAACCTAGACAATCAGCAGGTGCAATTCAACTGAATAATGCCTTTGACTGGACAAAGTGATGGCCACTCAGTGCATGCCTGTCAGCCGGACAGTGACTACATGTACTGCTTACTATAGATAATCGGTTCCATGGAGGTTCGGTGGCAGCAAATGAGCTGAACCCCGGATCAAGTAACTGATTGGCAGTTTGAGTCTCCGCCCACAAACAGTCAGTCATAAGCAGAATACTTCCGGGGGAGGGTGGGCAGGCATTTTCAAACAATTTTTTGAGTTGCATACTACATGTAACTGTGCTAATGTTACCCAAAGTGCAAACCGTTCAAACACTGCAAGCGGATCGCAGGGAGCTGAGCATCAAGCATACCCGAGCACAGCATTGCATCTGAACCTCGAACCTTGATTTTTTTAAATTGGTGTTCAGTTCGAAAATTGAACCTCAGGTTCGCTCATCTCTACCGCTTACTACTTGAACCTACCCCTGCAATTTGCAAGTCCACATTGAGTTATTAAACCATTGGGTAAACTTATGCGTTTCAGGCGTAAACGGCATCCTGGCGTCCCTGCTTTTATAGCCTCGGCTACATCAGGCAGACACACTCTCACGCCCCCTTGGTACTCTTCAGAACTTCCGTTTGTTGGGGGCGGGGTTCGCTTTCACGCCTTCCCTGCTCAGAGAAGACGCTCGAGTGGGAGATTTTCGCGCCAAGATGGCGGTGCTTCAAAATTTTCGCCCTCTACTGGTAAGTAGAGGGGTTCAATCCTGTTCATGACGCCAAGTTGTCGCGGGCGGGGAGGACGCCACTGCGCTGCGCTCGCTAACGCTCGGGTCCGGCGCTGCTGCGATGGCTGCTCGGTGGCTCGAGCGGTGGGCCGGATCCGGGGACTCGAGCGGCGCTCCTCGCCCGTGAGTGAAAGGGGTGGTTGGTTTGGGGAATTTAGCCCATGATGCCACCCACGGGTCGTGGTGAAGATGGACACCACCGCTGCTGGTGACAGGGATCCCGGGAGCGATGGTAGGGAGCAGCTGGGATGTTGTTTCCCCCCTCCGTGGGTAGGGGTCGGTGGTCCCGGGGCCCGATGATGATGTGACGGGGAGGCAGGGTTGGTGAGGTGCAGGGTTGCGGGGACAGCGCGGCGCAGTGCCGGATGGCACGGGTGTACTCACTCAGCAAGAAAGGTACAAAGTCCTCGGTAAACCAAATGGCTGGACAGACGGGTCCCACAGCCGGCTGCAGTGTCTCTCCCCGGACAGGTGATGGCGGCTGTCTTTCCCTGCACCTTGATGTTCTCCTTCTGACTACTATGGATTCCCAACGGTAGTCCGCTCCCCGGTGTATGGGTACCGGAGGAGCCTGTTTGCCCGCAGGCGCTGGCCCTTGGGTCTCCAACCTTAGACGGTAGCTGTATACCCTCACTGTGTGGGCGGTTGCCTTCAATCGGGACTTTTGCTGTTGTGAAACCCCTGGGGTTCCAGTCACATTCGGATCTGACTATTGACGGCGGCTCCAAGCCTGGTCGGGGTCCGATGGCCCTGCCTGTGTGTGCTGGCTTCACTTCGCTACCCGGTCGGTACCGGAGGGCCGTCGTCCGACCCTGGTCCTACGGTTCCGCATTGCTCCACCACTCCTGCAGACGGCCACCACCGTCTGCTAACCTTGCTTTCAGTGCCTGGGCCACAAACCCAGACACCCAAGTGCTTGCTCCTCTCACTTCAAACTCCTACACTGAACTGTCACTTTTCCCGCCTCCAGGCCTGTGAACTCCTCGGTGGGTGGGGCCAACCGCTTGGCTCCGCCCCACCTGGTGTGGACATCAGACACTGGAGGGAGGCAACAAGGGTTTTTGTTTGGCAGTAGTCCCTGTCTAATGGGGGGTGGGGGTGTTTGAGTGTTATCTGTGACGACCTGGCTAGGCCAGGGCGCCACATTAGCATTCTTCATTGACTTCTTTTAATAACAGTAAAGACACTTGTGATTTAACCCCTTCATAACCTTGGACGTACCCATACTTCCTGGTTGGGAAGAGGTGCCTAAACTAGGATGTATGGTATGTCTAGAGATCATGTAGCCACTGTGACAAAAGCCACTGTAATTGTATGAAGGTGCCTGCTGTTGCTAACAGCAAGCACTGGGACTCGTCACCACAGGGGGGTTTGCTGCCCCCTACACAACTACAATTGCTATGATTGGTTGTTCAATTCTGCGATTTTAAAGTTTCAGCCAATGAAATTGGCTTTAACATTGAAGTCCAGCTCTGATCAGCACTATAACAGTACAGATCAAAAGCAGGAGCTAGGCAATAGTGGTGTCCCAGCCCAACACTCATTAGTCTGCTCATATGATGATTATCAATCGCACCAATCAATACATTTCCACCTTCCCATTTTGCGCCACATCCGTGCGTGTCCTGCAACCGCTGAGCAGTGACGCACATCACTGATTGGCATCTGGATGTTTTGTTTTTTTGTTTTTTTTTTTAACAATTGTAAAAAAGAATCAAATAAAAATAATAATTTAGATTACTTTATAGGGCTAGATTAGGGACAGTAAACATTTACTGTAGTAATTGGCGTATACTACAGTATGTTTTCTACTGAATATAGTCAGGATTAGAGTCAGATAGTAAAGTATGAAAAAAAAATATCAAAAATAATAATTTAGATTCATTAATAAGCCTATATTAGGGATAGTAAAATATCTTGTAGTTATCAGCTTCTACTACAGTATTTTGTACTGGATATAGTCAGGTTTAGTGTCAGAGTTGTGTGCGTTCAGTAATATTTTTTTTACTGAAGCCAGTTTAGTAATTATAGCTTCAGAACTGTAGTGGAAAAATCTTGTAGTACTTATACTACAATTTTTTCTACTGCATAGAATTATGGTTAGCGTAATTTAGTTAGTTAGTTACAGTCGTTCACTAATTGTTTTTACTGTCTTCTATTAAGTAAAGTTTATTTTTATTTTCCAAATTTGTATACTCTCCTTTTTATTTTATTTTTATCTTTATCCTTCTGGATTTTTTTTCTTTCTATTCTATTCTAATAAATAAAGTTTACACCAAACACATGCAAAATTTGGTTATTTTACACACACACACACACACACACACACACACACACACACACACACAAAATAAAATGTCCCACTCGTTTCATAAACGGTATTCAGCCATGTTTGATGGTGGTCTCAATACTGAGCTATATGTGAGTATCCTACAAGATGAGTTACTTCATACACTCAAGTACTGTGGGTTTGAAAAGGACAACATAATGTTCCAGCAGGACAATGCCATGAAGCAAAAGTTGAGATTGGCGAAGAAATGGTTCAATGACAATGATGTAGAGGTGCTGGATTGGCCCCCACAGTCCCCAGACCTCAACCCAATTGAATACTTGTTGGTAGAGCTGCTGAAAATGCTGTATCCATACCCAAGTAAGTCGACCAGTATGCACCAACATTGAAAACATGTAGAAGAGACCAGGGATCAAATTTTGGTCAAGACGTACTTGAATCCGATTGAGAGCATGCCCAGAAGGATTCAGGCAGTCTTGAAAGCCAAAAGTGGATTTACAAAATACTAACAAAATAATACAAATTTTAATTTAGATTTTTAGGAGAAAAACAATAAGAGTGAAGTGACATGACACGAATCTGCATAACTAATCATATGCTACATAATTGCAAGTAAAATTTAAGTATGAGATAGCCAAGATGATTGTCTATAAAATGAAAGTAGTCTCCCACTTAAAGGTGTAGTGGATGGTGAGATATGGAGCCTGAAAGTCAGAAGTTCAAAATATTGTTACCCTTGTCACTGTATTCTACAAAACTTACACATATGCCAACCTGATGCACTCTACACAACTCACATATGCCAACACATTTTAAAATTTTCATATTCAATTCCAATATATCGTCACTTTTGGGGCATTTCAAGGGCTTTGCAAATGTGACATAGCACCCGCAAACAACTTCATCAAAGTCTGTGCTTTAAAACATCCCTACGTCCATTTGGAGCTCGACAGTGTGCCCAATCAGTAGTCTACCACCACATATGGAATATTGGCATACTCAGGAGAAATTACACAACAGATTTTGAATAGAAAAAATTGGGACTAAAGTAACACTTTTGTGGGAAAAATGTGATTTTTTTTTATTTTCACGGCTCAGCGTTATAAAATTTTGTAAAGCACAAAGAAGGTTCAAAGTGCTCAACACATCTGTAAATAAATTCTTGAAGGGGTGCAGTTTCCAAAATGGGGTCACATATGTGGATTTTGACTGTTTAGGCACATCAGGGGCTCTGCAAACAGGACATGGCATCTACTATCAAGTCCAGACGATTTTGTGTTCCTATAGTCAAATGGTGTGGTATCGGCATACTCCGAAGAAATTGCAAAACACATTTTACTCTTGTAAAAATGCAAAATTTGGGGCTAAAGCAACATTTTTTTGGGAAAAAGTTATTTATTTTTTCTTCTACATTGCTTTAATTCCTGTGAAGCAGCTAAAGGATTATTGAATGTGGTTTTGAGCACTTTGAGGGGTACAGTTTTTATATGATATATGCTATGCTATTTATCTTGTGTTAGGCTTCTTACTAGTTGGAAAAATGGTTCACATCTTCTGCTACTTGTGATTCCAATAGTTTGTAGGGAAACGACGGACCATTTAACAAATTGCTATTTCTGCTCTACGAACATTTATGAGATCTGATGTAAGTTAAAATATACAGTTAATTACCTCAATTTGCCATTGGTAATGCGGCCATCTGACATAGCAAAGAGCTTCCTGCACCTAAGTGATCTTACTTATCAAGCAAGTTGTTCATCAGAACCTCACTTCTTATCAAGAAAATCTTAACGATCTTATCCGTGATTAAAGGTACCGTCACACAAAACGAGATCGTTAGCGAGATCGCTGCTGAGTCACGGTTTCTGTGACGCAGTAGCGATCCCGTTAGCGATCTTGTTATGTGTGACACCTACCAGCGATCAGGCCCCTGCTGTGAGATCTCTAGTCGTTGCAGAATGGTCCAGGCCATTTTCTTCAAAGGCGATGTTCTGCTGGGCAGGACACATCACTGTGTTTGACACTGTGTGACAGGGTCACAGTGACTGCTGAGATCGTTATACAGGTCGCTACTGCGACCTGTATTGTTCCTGCATCGCTGGTAAGATCTGACTGTGTGACATCTCACCTGCGACCTCCCAGCGACTTACCTGTGATCCCTATCAGGTCGCATCGTTTTCGGGATCGCTGGTAAGTCGTTGTGTGTGACTGGGCCTTAGACTTGTCTAAACTACAAATCAAAGCTTTTAAGTTCCAAGGTCAAAGAATGGAATCTACTCTGTAAAGATGGTGGAATATGCAGATATTAGAGCCGTGAGAGTGATTTAAAAAACTATTTCTCTAAAGAAAAAGGCGCAATTTTTTGCAATAATGTTTGTTCTGTCATGGAGGCCGTTAGACATCAACACTGGGTAGATGAGTGGTGATGGTTCATAGACTCATCAAAAGTTAGCGTGAAGGCCGTTCTTCTACATTATGGTAATAACGTTCAATCAATACCTGTTGTACATGCTGCTGCTATAAAAGACATACGAAAATATAAAAGTGCTGTTAGAAAAAATCCAGTATGAAAAGTATATCTGAAATATCTGTGGAGATTTGAAGGTGATTGCTTTATTGCAACTTGTCTTTAAAACCTAATTTCTTGGACTGCCACCTGAACTTCTTCCCTGAAAATCATGGTGCGGTCAGTGTGGGGAGCGTTTTCATCAGCAGATTTCTATGATGGAACGAAGGTCCCAAGGCAAGTGGATCTCCAGTATACCGGCTGACTATTACTAGACCATGAAATGAGACATCCCAGAAGCAAAATATTCCCAAGAATCATCATCAAAAAATGTTCTAGGTAAGTGGTATTGCATATAATGTTAACGACGCAAGTATTATTTTAATATTTTGATAACATTTGAAATGTGTGTCACAAAAAACCTTCCTCATGAAAAAAAACCTGATAGCTTACTCTAATTCAGCACAAAAAATTTAAATACAGTTAATTTTGTTTTTGTGAAAGGAAAATATTTTTTGGGGTCGACCAGTGTCAATTAATCTATCAGAAACCTGAGTTGACTGCTTGAAACGGGTCACATGATAGTCATGCCAAGGGCTCTACCTCTTTAGAAGTACTTTTATGGTTTCAGCAGGCTATAATCAAACGTCCCAATTTTCCACCGTATCCAATTCAAACTACTAACACTAACCTACAAAGCTGTCCATCTGTCTCCTCCGTAAATCTCCTAACTAATATCCCGATATACTCCAACATGTAATCTCCTGTCCTCCCAAGATCTTCTTTTCTCCTCCACTCATTCGCTCCTCATCCAACCGCCTCCAAGACTTCTCCCGAGTATCCCGTTTTCTGGAATTTGCTGCCTCAACACGTTAGATTATCTGCTACTCTTGCAAGCTTCAAACGGAACTTGAAAACTTATCTGTTCAGAAATGCCTAGTTTTCATTGACTCCACTGCCTCATCACCGCCAGAGCTGCTGCCTCACCACCACCCCACCTACTGTCTCATCCCTCCCTTCCCTCTGTACCAGTCTGTCTATTGTAATTTGTATATGTATTTTGTAAGTAACCCCTTCTCATGTACAGTACCATGGAATCAATGGTGCTCTATAAATAAATATTACTAATAATACAGTTGAACCTCAGTTTACAAGTAACTTGGTGTGTGAGTATTTCGCTATACGAGCAAAGCTTGCTGTAAATTTATAACTCAGTTTACAAGCAAGCTTTGCTGTACGAGCAAATACTCACCGCACACACTTCCGGTTCCGCTCTCTGACCCGCTCTTGCAGTCCGCACACACACAAACACATATTATGCCCACCTTACCTTCTGTTCCATCGCCGGCCTCCTGGTTCTTGTAATTTGCTGGTACAGGATGTGTATCCGGTAACCATCGCGATGATGGAGGAACTTCCGCTGTCATCCGCTTCTCAAAGGCAGTGCGCTGACCAATCAGAGGCAAGCGGCTCCTGCCTTTGACGTCAGTGCTCTGGCAGCGGAAGATCCGGAATCGGTCGCGATGGTTACCAGATACACATCCTGTACCGGTGAACTACAAGAACCGGGAGGCCGGCGATGGAACGGAAGGTAAGGTGAGCATAATATGTCTGTGTCCGTGTGTGTTTGTTTGTGCGTATATGGAATGGCACAAAAGGGGACATTGAACAAGTTGTGGAACGAATTGTCTGAGCTTGCATTATTTCCTATAGGAAATTTTGCTTTGCTAGACGAGTAACTTGGTTTACAAGCACACTCCCAAAACAGATTGTTCTCGTAAACCAAGGTTCCACTGTATGTTATAAGGAAATATGAATGCCATGGCAATAAACGTTACAGATTATGTAAGTTATTGTAATCTGCTTGATATTTTGCCTTGGTGGGCCAATATCTGCCTCAGAACACTTTATAGACATCTGTGCGAGTGAATGTTGTCCTTTGAGTCGTAAAAAAAAATCTTTTCAATATGATTGCAAATTAATTTTTTGGAACGTTTCAAGATGACTGGATGACGTTTCGTGAAACATTTACATCTGTCACTTTTATTTTCATTGGGTTGCATGACACTAATGCACAATACACAAAAAAATAAAATAACTTTCTTTCCATAAGTTTCCTTTTAAGACCTCTGCTTGCAGGCAGCCAAGGTTTCTGTAACTATAAGAAGTGTTCAATGCTGCTCTTCCAGGAAATATGCATATTTTGCAGTGTTTTTATTGAGTGTTTCATAAAACAAGTGTACATTAACCGCTTCACATACAGCTAAAGTAATTTACAAGCAATTTTAAATAGCCCAAAATACCCCTTTTTTGTTCATTTAGAAAGTCCTTAGTGGGTAAACACAGCATATTTTTTTTTTTGCACAGTGATTCATTCTTTTAAATGTTATTTATAAAACACTCTTCCCTGGAGCATGCACCCACCATGAAAGACTTAAGATATAAAGAAAAAAATATTAAAAAAAAAATCTAACAATAAGCAAATATAGAGAGGAGGTAACTGAAATTTAAATTATAGTTCCCCATCGTTCTAAAAAAAACACAAATATTGATACAAGGCTTTCAAACAAAGCTCTATACTATCACATGTTCAACAATCCTTACACAGTAACTAAAATCCCCGCATATTTTCGGGGGAATTCAAGTTAACAAAGTCTTAATAAAAAGGACATACAGTATCTTGTCACAAAATGTAAAAAAAAAAAAGAAAAAAAAAGGGAAAAAAAAAGAAAACAAATAAAGGAGCTATTGATGCACTTAGTGAATGTGCTTGCTCAGGTCCACTGTAATAAATCCTATGTAGCGTATCTCTTGGTCCACTGTCTGGCCATTCGGTCATGCTCGGCTCTGTTGGTCATGTATTGAGTGGCGATACTTCCAACGAGAGGATCCGCTGCAAGACAAACGAAAGACGTAGATATCATTACACATGAAAAACAAATAAAATACACACCAATATGCTCACTGACTGTTTGATGTCTCCAGAACCAAATAACACTACAGATCACTAAACCCATATTTAACCCCTTCAGCCCCGGGACACTTTCCGTTTTTGCGTTTTTGTTTTTTTGCTCCCCTTCTTCCGAGAGCCGTAACTTTTTTATTTTTCCGTCAATCTTGCCATATGAGGGCTTGTTTTTTGCGGGACAAGTTGTACTTTTAAATGAAACCATAAGTTTTACCATATGGTGTACTGGAAAACAGCAAAAAAATTCCAAATGCAGAAAAATTGCAAAAAAAGTGTGATGGCACAATAGTTTTTGGGATGTTTTATTCACGGTGTTCACTATATGGTAAAACTGATGTGTGGGTATGATGCCTGAGGTCGGTGCGAGTTTGTAGACACCAAACATGTATAGATTTACTTGCATCTAAGGGGTTAAAAAAAATTCACAAATTTGTCCAATAAAAGTGGCGCACGTTTTGCGCCATTTTCCGAAACACGTAGCGTTCTTATTTTTGGGATCTATGGCTCAGTGACGGCTTATCTTTTGCGTCTCGAGCTGACGTTTCTAATGGTACCATTTTTTGCGCAGATGCTACGTTTTGATCGCCTTTTGCGTAAAACTTGCGGAGACCAAAAAACGTAATTTTGGCGTTTGGAATTTTTTTGCCACTACGCTGTTTACCAATCAGATTAATTGATTTTATAGTTTGATAGATCGGGCATTTCTGAACGCGGCGATACCAAATATGTGTATATTTATTTATTTTTTAACCCTTTCATTTTCAATGGGGGGAAAGGGGGGTGATTTGAACTTTTAGGTTTTTTTTTTTTTAATTTTACTAGTCCCCCTGGGGGGCTATAGCGATCAGCAATCCGATTGCTATTATCTATCTGCTGATCACAGCTATACAGCTGTAAACAGCAGATACAGTCACTTTCTTTTTCCCTCTCCTCTCGGCCGAGGGAAAACGAAAGTGAAACATCATAGCTGCAGGCGTCATCACAGGACCCTGTGCTACGATGGCAACCACTGATAGTCACGTGATCACGCACGTGACTTCCGGTGGGGGCGGCGGTAAGTAAAAAACATGGCCGCGCGCATTTAGATCTTGCTGCCAGACTTTGGCAGCAAGATTTAAGGGGTTAATGGCCGCGGGTGGAAGCGATTCCACCTGCGGCTAGCAGGCACACATGTCAGCTGTTGAAAACAGCTGATATGTGTGCCGACCGCCGCCGCCTGCCCGCAGCAGGGGGCGAGGCTTAACGGGACACGCTCTGTGACGGATATATCCGTTCATGGTCGTGAAGGGGTTAAAGGAAACCTGTCATGTGGAAAATGCTATTAACCTGCCGATATAGGGTTAATCTGCAGGTTAATAGCATTCAGAATCTGCCTGACGGCTGCACAATACGCCCTGCAGCCAGGAGGAGATTAAAGTTAATCATCCCTGCAGCATTGTGGATTCAGTCACGGGGGCGGCGCTGGTGCGGGTTCAGTCACCACTCTGTGTATGGAGAGCAGCGGCTGTAGCCACCCTCTGCATCTGCACTGACTGACACCCACCTCTAATGCAGAGCGGCTGTCAGTCAGTGCAGGGGGTGCGACTACAGCCGGTGTTCTCCATACACAGAGCGGTGTTTGAACTGGAGCCACCCCCGTGACTGAAACTGGAACGTTGCCAGGAGGATTAAAGTTCATTTCCTCCCAGCAGCAAAGTTTAATGTGCAGCCACCGAGCAGGTTTAGAATGCTATTAACCTGCAGGTTAATAGCATTTTTCCACATGACAGGTTCCCTTTAACTGAGGCACAGTAAAGGGAAATGTTGCTTGGAAGATAATAATCTCCACTTTGCATAAACTGCACAGTGTATAGTAATTTATTGCACATGTGCATGGATTCAGAAGTTCCCATGTAACGACAGCCTAGGTACAGCACTTGGTAAGGGGATCCCCACTTCCCCCAAATTCCTTAAAATGACTCATTTTTTCAAGAAAATGTTCAAATATTGAGAACTTGACACAGTTTTCTTCCATATGAAAACCACGGACAATTCCATATAAGAGTGAAGGAATCACATACTACAGAAAATATATACCGGTAAAAAAATCCAAAGGAATAAGAAGTAATGTACTAAGGCTACATTCACATATTGCCTGACACAACTGCACCATCAATAATTCTTGTTACACATCCAGGAGAAGAAACCTATATATCTGCATATTATTTCCAGATTAAAGGGTAGTGTTATGACACTATAGAAAAACTTGTCTCTTTTGCCCACAGCAACCAATCACAGCACAGCTTTCAATTTTGTAAGAGCAGAACATGAAATGAAAGCTTCGCTGTGATTGGTTGCAATAGGCAGGAAAGACTTTCTTTTCATTTTATTTTCATCAGCTTCATAAATCTCCCCCTATCTATATATATAATTGCCTTATTCTGTCTGTCTGTCTGTCTGTCATGCTCCAAAATTGTCTCCTTACGGTGACACAAAGCTGATTGGCCGCTGGGCTCGCCATGGCCCCCCCCCCCACGGATTGGCCTCTCGCCCCGGCTCTCTGCAGGCCCCGCCCCCCTCACGCAATGCACGCTCGCTCTTGCCCAACTGACACGTAGCTCCGACTCCCAGGTGAGTACACACCTCACACATCACATCCACACACTCACAACATCCTGGGATATCGCTTGCTTCTACACCGGCTCCGTCAGGATCCCAGCAGCGCCAAACATAACCTTGCGATGCTGGGATCTTCACGGAGGCCGTGAACGCTGTTAACCATTATACACATCGGGTAACTAAGGTCCCTTGGTTACCCGATGTGTATCATAGTTAACAGTGTACACCGGCTCACACTCACTCTCACACACACCTCACACATACATCACATCGCATCCACACACTCACAGCATCCGGCGATATCGCTTGCTTCTCGGCCTCGATACTGTGCTGTTGTGACCTTCCAGGACCTGTCGGAGGATCACATGGCCAGAAGCATGTGGTATCTCCGGATGTTGTGAGTATGAGCGCGTATGTGCAATATCGTCAATGTGTGTGTGCGTGAGTGTATGCGATCGGGTGTGTGTGAGTGTATGCGATCGGGTGTGAGTGTCGGCAGAGGAGCATGGCGTGCTGGAGGAGGCTGGGAGGAGAGAGGCTGATCCTGGGGAAGGCTGGGATGGAGAGGCTGATGCTGGGGACAGAGAGGCTGATGCTGGGATGAGAGAGGCTGATGCTGGGGACAGAGAGGCTGATGCTGGGGACAGAGAGGCTGATGCTGGGGACAGAGAGACTGATGCTGGGGACAGAGAGGCTGATGCTGGGGACAGAGAGGCTGATGCTGGGAGGAGAGAGGCTGATCCTGGGGAAGGCTGGGATGGAGAGGCTGATGCTGGGGACAGAGAGGCTGATGCTGGGGACAGAGAGGCTGATGCTGGGGACAGAGAGGCTGATGCTGGGGACAGAGAGGCTGATGCTGGGGACAGAGAGGCTGATGCTTGGGACAGAGAGGCTGATGCTGGGGACAGAGAGGCTGATGCTGGGGACAGAGAGGCTGATGCTGGGGACAGAGAGGCTGATGCTGGGATGAGAGAGGCTGATGCTGGGGACAGAGAGGCTGATGCTGGGGACAGAGAGGCTGATGCTGGGGACAGAGAGGCTGATGCTGGGGACAGAGAGGCTGATGCTGGGGACAGAGAGGCTGATGCTGGGGACAGAGAGGCTGATGCTGGGGACAGAGAGGCTGATGCTGGGGACAGAGAGGCTGATGCTGGGGACAGAGAGGCTGATGCTGGGTACAGAGAGGCTGATGCTGCGGGGAGAGAGGCTGATGCTGGGAGGAGAGAGGCTGATGCTGCGGGCAGAGAGGCTGATGCTGCGGGTAGAGAGGCTGATGCTGGCGCAGCATGGCGGATGGAGCACGTTTGGGAGTGCGCAGCATGGCGGATGGAGCACGTTTGGGAGTGCGCAGCATGGCGGATGGAGCACGTTTGGGAGTGCGCAGCATGGGGGATGCAGCACGATGGGGAGTGCGGAGTATGGCGGATGGAGCACGTTTGGGAGTGCGCAGCATGGCGGATGGACCACGTTTGGGAGTGCGCAGCATGGGGGATGGAGCACGATGGGGAGTGCGCAGCATGGCGGATGGAGCACGTTTGGGAGTGCGTAGCATGGCGGATGGAGCACGTTTGGGAGTGCGCAGCATGGCGGATGGAGCACGTTTGGGAGTGCGCAGCATGGGGGATGCAGCACGATGGGGAGTGCGGAGTATGGCGGATGGAGCACGTTTGGGAGTGCGCAGCATGGCGGATGGACCACGTTTGGGAGTGCGCAGCATGGCGGATGGAGCACGTTTGGGAGTGCGCAGCATGGGAGATGGAGCACGATGGGGGGTGCGCAGCATAGGGGATAGAGCACGATGGGGAGTGCGCTGCATGGGGGATGGAGCACGATGGGGAGTGCGGAGTATGGCGGATGGAGCACGTTTGGGAGTGCGCAGCATGGTGGATGGAGCACGTTTGGGAGTGCGCAGCATGGGGGATGGAGCACGATGGGGAGTGCGCAGCATGGCGGATGGAGCACGTTTGGGAGTGCGCAGCATGGCGGATGGAGCACGTTTGGGAGTGCGCAGCATGGCGGATGGAGCACGTTTGGGAGTGCGCAGGATGGGAGATGTAGCACGATGGGGGTGCGCAGCATAGGGGATGGAGCACGATGGGGAGTGCACACCTCCCCCCAACACACACACACGCGCGCGCGCACTGCACAACACACCACACACACACACACACTGGGAACCACAAACAACTGCCCTACACAGACACCCACACACAGACAACGCTGCACACACAAATATACGCACATACCGCACAACACACACATTGCACAAAACCCACCACACACACACAAACCGCGCAACACACAGCGCTCCACAAACAACGCAACACACAAACAACACCGCTCTCACCCCCCGCCACACCCAGACAACACCCAGAACATGTACAGCGCCCTACACAAACACTTGGTAACTACACACAACAACATCTATATATATATATATATATAAAACAAAAATCATACATGAACTACACAATACGTAAATTCTAGAATACCCGATGCGTAGAATCGGGCCACCTTCTAGTAGCTTTATATTTTGGTAAAAATTGAAAATGTGACAAAAATAAATGAAATGTAGAGGTTTAATCCAATATGATCTTATTTTGAACAATCCCATGAGCCAGATACTCAGCGTACCTAGGAACTGATTGATTTTAACTACATAATACAAATTGGCACATGAAGTGGACTGTTTCCCACAGCCAATAGTATTTGTTTTCCATACAATAAGGGTATGTGTGCACTGAGTTTTTTGAAGAGCGGTAACTCTCCAAATCCTCCTCAAAAACTCAAAAGTCCTTAAAAGCTTAAAGAATTGGTCCACTAGAAAGCATAGGGACGACATCGTAAAGTAAAGTTATGACAGAAGGCTTCTTCTAAATAGTTTCTGTTATCAATTCTGCCTGTGAGTGGCGCTATCGCAGGCCGCTCATCCCCCATCATGTGACCCGGGCCGCAGTGGCCTCTGATGCCCAGTGATGTCACATCAACTTCAGGAATTGAAAGTTGACCCAGCATCACCGAGGCGGGACCCAGTCTCCATGAGTAACTGGGCTGTGGGCTGAGTTTCATCGCAAGTTACAGCCCATCATCTCCCGCGTTCTCTCCTTCACCGCAGAGCACTGCAAGCATGAGCGATGCTGGACTGTAATGTGCGGTGAAACTCTACCCACAGCCCAGTCACTCAGGGAGACTGGGTCCCGCCAATTCTCTAAGAAGACGTGATATCACCGGACATCAGAGGTCACTGCAGCCAGGGGTCATGTGATGGGGATGAGCGGACAGCGATAGCGCCACTCACATGTATAATTGACAACAGAAGGTATTTAGAAAAAGCCTTCCGTTTCAGCTTTACACCGGTGTGGCCACTATGCTTTGTAGTGGACTACGTCTTTAAGAGTTTCTACTCAGTTTTTGCACCAAAAACATAACAAATATCTCGGTGAGCACATACCCAAGAGTACCAAAAATACTTTGGAAAGTAAAAAATGTATACATGATGGTTTCAATGCCAAAATTTGATCATTCCAGTTTACGGGATCATGTCTTTATAGTCTATAGCAACCGGCTGAAGTTCAAGTTCTTCAAGAAAATATGAGCTATTGGCTAATATGGGCAACAAAGAAATGTTTACTTTTAGATAGTTTTGATAAATAAAGTCTAATAAATTACATGATGGTAGTTAGTAGACTATATGGGGACTTACATGAAGTCATTATTTGTTCAATTGAGCAATAACGAGTATTTGCAACAATCATATCCCTGTATAATAAACATAAAAATGATGTCTCGTTGCTTGGTGTATTGATGCTCACACGTAAAAATGCCCCCAATAACCAATGTTTTGCTGTAGACATAAAAATGTTCAGAGATCTCTCCATGTTAACAGGCTTTTCATGTTTCTCATGTTTTCACACCACAATGATCTATGACGTACTGATCGGTGCGCACCCAAACACTAAAGGCCTCCTAACACGCAACGACGTATCTAACGATATATTGCCGGGGTCACGGATTCCGTGAAGCACATCCGGCATCGTTAGCGACGCCTTTGCGTGTGACAGCAAGGAACGACTGATAACGATGAAAAATACTCTCCTTATCGTCCATCGTTGACACGTCGTTCCTTTTCAAAAAAACATTGATTGTTGATCTCGCAGGTTGTTAGTCGTTCCCGAGGCAGCACACATCGCTACGTGTGACACCTTGGGAACGCCGAACATCTCCTTACCTGCGGCCGCTGGCAATGCGGAAGGAAGGAGGTAGGCGGGATGTTACATCCCGCTCATCTCCGCCTCTCCGCTTCTGTTGGGCGGCCGCTTAGTGACGCCGCACGAACTGGCCCCTTAGAAAGGAGGCGGTTCGCCGGCAACAGCGACATCGCTAGGCAGCCAAGTATGTGTGACAGGGACTAACGATATTGTGTGCCATGGGCAGTGATTTGCCCGTGACGCACAAACGACGGGGGCGGGTGCTTTCACCAGCGATATCGCTGCGTGTAACACCCCCTTAAGTCTCTTAGTGATGCACAGAATGGGCCGGTTGTGCACTTTTTTTTTAATATTTTGTTTATAGTACTACATACTGTACAGTTTACTGTCTAGTAACCTCCATCAACTATAACATCACATTCCAAATTATACCTGTTTAACCATAATCACAATATACGCATTAATTACAAAATCCCATCAAATACTTTCAATGAAGTAGAAAAGTGTCAAGCCGGAATCTGCTATAAAACAAATGATCGGGAAGGAGATCTAAATCATTGATAAGTGAATAGTCCAAGAAAGCCCAGTGTACACAGGCGTAAGCCACATATTAGCTGCAGGGCGTCCCCCGCTGTCACAGATTAATCACCGTTAGGTCAGGGCAGATCCATCAATCTCCAGATCAATACTGTCATCATTTTACATCTGTTTTATCGCTGAGCGGCTGTTATAAAATATTCACATGTATAAAGGCGGCCGATTAGCTGAGGATTTCAGATGCTGCCTGTAAACACACAACTACAATGATATAGAACATTTACAATTCCTTCTTTTTTTAATCATCTTGGTTTCCTGAGCCATCATTAAATGTGTAACCGAGCAGCTAATGAGCGTTGTTCAAGGTTTGCACATATCTTACCAGCTCAAGACCCACCGCATATAATAATAATGAGATACAAGTCAAATGAGGCAACATTTCCGACAAAGGCCTTGAATTGCCGACTGTGCAGCCCCAAACGAGGGAATTGATTTATAACACACTACATCTAGCAGTTATTACAGGGACCATATAATGAGTGATGACTATGCCCGGGCATGGAATGTTCCGGTAACATTAATTAAAGGGGTGGGCGACCTTTGGGAAATATTTTTTTTTCTTAAAGGCATGTAGCTGGGCTAAAAAGTAATTTTTTACAATTGAGTTTCCTAAAAAAAGGTTGCATTGTTTGTGTTGCACTGTCTGCTGCTGGCTGCGGAATAGTTAACGGAGACTCCATCAAGGACAGCGAGGTTGTAACTTATCTACTTCAGAGTTTCTCTTATCTAATTTCTAACCACACACTACATAAAAATTCAATGTGCATTGAAACAAAGAGCCTGTAAAAGCCAAAAAGTGCAAAATATTACAGAAAAAAAAGCAAAAAAAATATTTTTAGCTCCAAATATTGTACAGGCATTTAATAGGAATCTGTCACCAGGTTTTTGCTACCTCATCTGAGAGCAGCATAACGTAGGGGCAGAGATCCTTATTCCAACGATGTGTTATTTACTGAGCTGTTTGCTGTCATTTTGATAAAACCATTGTTTTCTCTGCTGCAGATCGGTTAGGTTATGTGCGCACGTTGCGTACAGTCACTGCAGAAATTTCTGCAGCGATCTGAAGAGCACATGTGCGCTTCAAATCGCTGCAGAAAATGTCCGTAGTGAAAAAAAAAAAAGCCGATTCCATGCGCTCTGCCTGCAGCCCCTCCCATAGACAGAGCAGGGGCTGCAGGCAAAGCGCACGGAAGAAGTGACATGTTACTTCTTAGAACACGCGCTTTGGGCAGTAGCCGAAGCGCTGCATTCTAAGACGCCACGTGCGCACGGCTCCTGCATAATCTTCATAGATTATGCAGGGGACGCAGGACGCATGCAGTTACGCTGCGCTACAAAGCGCAGCGTAACTGCATGTAATTAAGCAACGTGCGCACATAGCCTTATACAGAGCTCATGAATATGCTGGACTACCTACAGCAAGCCAAGTAGTCCTCTAATGATAATCTACTGCTGATGAAACCGTGATTTGATCAAAACTACACTAAGCAGCCCAGTAAGTAACACACCACTGGAATCCGGATCTCTGTCTCTACATTATGCTGCTCTCAGATTAGGTGGAAAAAACCTGGTGACAGATTCCCTTTAAGTAAAAAATGAAAAATGTACCCAAAGGTTGAAAACAACTTTATATAGAAAACCTGTTGACAGGTTCCTTTAAAGAACAGCCACCATATGTATGCACTTATTCTAAAATGCTGTATATATGTCCTAAAGCCAATCTACATGACGTAAAAAAAAAAAAGACCTTTTATTATATTCACCCAACTGGTTTGATCTTATGGGCCTCGCTGGTCTTCATTCGGTTCCTCCTATCTTCTTGTGATCGCCATTATCTTTCCCTATTTCGTGTCGATGACGCGTCCTACGTCATCCGCACAATGTGTTAAATTGCACAATAAGGGAGACTGTGTGGATGACGTAGAACATGTTAAAAACACAAAGCAGGGAAGGACTGCGATAGCAAGAAGATAGGAGGCACCGGATCAAGACCAGTAATGTCTATCAGATCGGACCGGAGGAGACTATAATAAAAGGTCTCTTTTACGTTATACAGAGCAGCCTAGGAACATATATACAGCATTCTAGAATACTGTATATAAGAGCTCACTGCTGGTGGCTGTCATTTGTATGGGCAAAAACTGGTGACAGGTTCCCTTTAAGGTAGTCCCTGTTAACCCTTCAATTTCCCACAGTTATTCTGGGATTCTAAGAGGACTCTGATAGACTCAAGGTACAAATATTGCTTTGCTTAGTAATAAGAAAAAAAAACCCATGCATGCACATATAACCAGTCCTTTATTAAAGGGCTTTCACATGAGTATATCTTTAAGGCATATTTTCTGCATTCTACATATCAAAAAATTGTGAGCGGTGGCTTTGATCCATTATTGATGCACTTATCTCCCACGTCTAATTAACATCTTGGTCGATAAAATTGGAATGTCTATCTGAAACCAGAAAGGAATGACCACTTTTGAGCAGGGGTTATGCAAACCCTGACCTGATTTGACCAAGTTTGTTTCCAGAAATTCAAAACAGCCCTGGAAATATTGGAATTGTTGGTGTCTATGATACACAAAATGCTCGTCGGGGTCCTGGAGGTGTATCCCTTTACAGATTTGGGTTACTATGGGTGAGTGTCTCCTATCATGGAGCTGACCATTGTTGCTATTATCATGCATGTGCACTTTACTATGGGTGAGCGTCCCCCGTCGTGGAATTTGAGTACTGCTACTGCTACGATGCATGTGCACTTTACACCCACCTCCTATTAGTTTGACCTGTATTTAGGTGCTCCCCCCATTTGCATTTTCTCCAGCACTATGTCTTTTATTCTACATGTTGTATTGTCATTATGTATACAGTTGTGCTCAAATGTTTACTTACCCAGGTAGAATTTTTACTTTCTTGGCATTTTTTTTGAGAATATGAATGATAATACAAAAACCTTTTTTTCCACTCACGGTTAGTGGTTGTGTGAAGCAATTTATTGTCAAACTACTGTGTTTTCTCTTTAAATCATAATGACAACCAAAAACATCTAAAAGATCCTGATCAAAAGTTCACATACCGGAGTTCTTAATACCGTGTATTGCCCC
The DNA here is from genome assembly GCF_048569485.1 of Anomaloglossus baeobatrachus. NCBI lineage: Eukaryota > Metazoa > Chordata > Amphibia > Anura > Aromobatidae > Anomaloglossus > Anomaloglossus baeobatrachus. The sequence goes on from NC_134358.1 coordinate 456,476,809, forward strand.
CTCTAACATCAATGAGAGCTTGAAGTCTTTTTCAATAGTTGTGGATGAGGCTCTTTATTTTCTCAGATAGTAAAGCTGCCCATTCTTCTTGGCAAAAAGCCTCCAGTTCCTGTAAATTCCTGGGCTTTCTTGCATGAACTGCTCGCTTGAGTTCTCCCAAGAGTGGCTCAATGATATTGAGGCCAGGAGACTGAGATGGCCACTCCAGAACCTTCACTTTGTTCTACTGTAGCCAATGACAGCTCGACTTGGCCTTGTGTTTTAGATCGTTGTCATGTTGGAACGTCCAAGTACATTCCAATGCGCAGCTTCTGGGCTGACGAGTGCAAATTTGACTCCAGTATTTGCTGATAACATGCTGCATTCATCTTTCCTTCAACTATGACCAAGTTTCCTGTGCCTTTGTAGCTCACATATACCCACATCGTCAGCGATCCACCTCCATGCTTTACAGTAGGAATTCTGTTCCTTTCATCATAGACCTTGTTGACACGTCTCCAAATGTACAGTGGGGAAAAAAGTATTTAGTCAGCCACCAATTGTGCAAGTTCTCACACTTAAAAAGATTAGAGAGGCCTGTAATTGACATCATAGGTAGACCTCAACTATGAGAGACAAAATGAGAAAACAAATCCAGAAAATCACTTTCTCTGATTTGGCACGATTTTTGCAAATTATGGTGGAAAATAAGTATTTAGTCATCTAACCACATGCATGATTTCTGGCTCTCACAGACCTGTAACTTCTTCTTTAAGAGGCTCCTCTGTCGTCCACTCATTACCTGTAGTAATGGTACCTGTTTGAACTTGTTATCAGTATAAAAGACATCTGTCCACAACCTCAAACAGTCACACTCCAAACTCCGCTATGGTGAAGACCAACGAGCTGTCGAAGGAGACCAGAAACAAAATTGTAGCCCTGCAACAGGTTGGGAAGACAGAATCTGCAATAGGCAAGCAGCTTGGTGTGATGAAATAAACTGTGACAGCAATAACAAGAAAATGGAAGACATACAAGACCCCTGATAATCTCCTTCAATCTGGGGCTCCACGCAAGATCTCACCCTGTGGGGTCAAAATGATCACAAGAATGGTGAGGAAAAAAAATCCCGGAACCACACGGTGGGATCTAGTGAATGACCTGCATAGATCATGGACCACTGTAACAAAGGTTACAATGAGTAACACAGAACGCCGCCAGGGGCTTAGATTCTGCAGTGCCAGACGTGACCATCTGCTTAAGCCAGTACATGTCCGGGTCCGTCTGAAGTTTGCTAGAGAGCATTTGGATTATCCAGAAGAGTACTGGGAGAATATCATATGGTCTGATAAAAACAAAGTAGAACTGTTTGGTAGAAACACAACTTGTCGTATTTGGAGGAGACAGAATGCTGAGTTGCATCCAAAGAACACCACACCTACTGTGAAGCAAGGAGGTGGCAATATCATGCTTTGGGGCTGTTTCTCTGCAAAGAGACCAGGACGATTGATCCGTATACATGAAAGAATGAATGGGGCCATGTATCGTGAGATTTTGAGTGCAGACCTCCTTCCATCAGCAAGGGCATTGAAGATGAAACGTGGCTGGGTCTTTCAGCATGATAATGATCCCAAGCACACCACCAGGGCAACAAAGGAGTGGCTTCGTAAGACGCATATGAAGGTCTTGGAGTAGACTAGCCAGTCTCCAGGTCTCAACCCCATTGAAAACCTTTGGAGGGAATTGAAAGTCTGTGTTGCCCAGCGACAGGCCCAAAACATCATTGGTCTAGAGAAGATCTGCATGGAGGAATGGGCCAACATACCACCAACAGTGTGTCCCAACTTTGTGAAGGCTTACAGAAAACATTTGACCTCGGTCATTGCCAACAAAGGATATCTAAAAAATATTGAGCTGAACTTTTATTGACCAAATACTTATTTTCCACCATAATTTGCAAAAAAATCTTGCCAAATAAGACGAGGTGATTTTCTGGATTTGTTTTCTCATTTTGTCTCTCATAGTTGTGGTCTACCTATGATGTCAATTACAGGCCTCTCTCATCTTTTTAAGTGGGAGAACTTGCACAACTGGTGGCTGACTAAATACTTGTTTTCCCCACTGTAACGTTTATGTGTGTGGCCAAAGTTTGATTTTAGTCTCATCACTACAAATTACCTTGTTGCAGAAGTTTGGAGGCTTGTCTCTGTGCTGTGCCATATTATTGGTGAGATACTTTCTAGCATTTGTACAGTAAGGGCTTTCTTCTGGCGACCATGCAGCCCATTTTTCTTCACGTGCCTCCTTATTGTTCATCTTGAAACAGCCACACCGCTAGTTTTCAGTGAGTCCTGTATTTCAGCTGATGTTATTTGTGAGTTTTTCTTTGCATCCCGGACAATTTTCCTGGCAGTTGTGGCCGAAATTTTTGTTGGTCTACCTGATCGTGGTTTATTTTTTACAGAGCCCCTGATTTTCCATTTGTTAATCACATTTTGAACACTGCTGACTGGCATTATCAATTCCATGGATATCTTTTTGAATCCCTCTCCTGTTTTATACAGTTCAGCTATCTTTTCCTGTAGTACTGTTGACAATTCTTTTTCTTTCCCCATGACTCACAATCCAGAAACGTCAGTGGCTGGATGAAAAATGCAAGAGTCTGTCTGGATCCCAGAAACTCACTCAGCTTTTATTCACACACATTGATTACAAGCAAACAGGTCACAGGTGAGTATGTTACCTTTATTAGCCATTCAAACCCATTTATATCAACTTCTGTGCATGTTATCAGGCCAAAATCATCAAGATATGTGAACTATTGATCAGGGTCATTTGGATGTTTTTGGTTGTCATTATGATTTAAAAAGAGAAAACACAGTAGTTTGACAATACATGGCTTCACCCAACCACTAACCATGAGTGGAAAAAACATTTGTGTTATCATTTATATTCTCTGAAAAAAGACCAAGAAAGCAAAAAAAAACTGCTGGGGTATGTAAACTTTTGAGCACAACTGTATGTAATAAATACATTTATCTTTTCTTCACTATGGTAGTTTCACGACTCTTTCTGGCTTATAGGTTTTGATTGCATTTTGAAAAAAAAGACAATCTAGTAATGGAAATATAGGGAGCTTCCAGGTTATTGGTAAAGCAAAAACTCTAAAAAACCTAAATAGCTCCTTGTCCCCTAAAGGAAATCCAGCAAAATCTGCACTCCCAAAATCCAAATGCACCCTTCCCTTCTGAGCCACACAATGTGTCTAAGGGCTCTTCTCCACTTGCGTTTACAAATTCACAGCGACACTCGGCTACAAATGTGAGTCGAGTGTCCTGCGTGTGGTCTGCGTACGGTGTGTGTTTTTTTTCCTCACATAGCATCCGTATGACATGCGAGCGTCATGCGAGTGCAACGTGAGTGTTTATGTATACCGCGTCAGACTGGCTACCGGAGGAATCTCCAGTAATACCAGGCCTGGCCGCGGTTACCTGCACTGAACCCCGGATTGGTCACCTGAGATCCAGAAATCAGCCCGGTCTGTCTGCAGCTGTGCTGAACTGAACAGCAATCGCCGGGGAATCAATCACTCGGCGCTCGCTGCTCAGGCTGCACTCTGGAGCTCAGGTGACAGCTCCGTAGTTCAGTGCATGTGACCGCGGCCAGGCCTGGTATTACTGGAGATTCCTCCGGTAGCCAGTCTGACGCAGTATGCAAGTGTCAAGGATCCGTGTGACATGCATATGCCATCTGTATGACATGCACATGCCACCCGGATTCTGATTTTTTTCTCGCTCCCATAGGATTGCATGGGGGTGCGAGAGCTGAGACTCGGTGAAATCACAGCATGATGCGATTTCACCGAGAGCACAAGACGTGCCGTAAAACATTTGGCAAGAGGACACAGCCTCATTGATTAACACTGGTGCGAGTGCGATACGATTTTCTATCAGATCGCACTCGCACATAGAAATCGCAAGTGGAGAAGAGCCCTAAATCACATCTAGTTGCCACATTTTTTGCATTTTTGTATTGAGGAGAGCCTGTTTAATTTACAAGGTGTGTGTCTCCAGAAGCACGAGCTTGACACAATCTATGGGCACTACAATGTACTGGGCACAACAATGGCAGAATTGCAATTTTCACTCAGCAACATCCATTGCTACTTGTTTATGAAAAGCTCTCAGAGTAAAAATAGTCACTACACCTGTGGATAATTTCACACACTAGTGTCGTTTCTAAAATGGCAAAACTTCAGGGGAGGATTCTGCTGCTCTGGTACTTAATGGCACTGTAGATGGAATCCGCAAACTATTGTAGGAAAATCTGTGCTCCAAGGGTTAAATGGTGCATCTTCCCTCCCTAGCAAGTTGCGCTGTGTGGCTAAGCAGTACTGTACAGACAGACGGTATTGCCACACTCAGCAGAAATTTTGACACGTTTTGGTGCCATTGTTACCCATTTTCCTGTGTATAAATGTAAAATCTGGGTCTAAAACAAAATTTGTGGTACAAATGGAATTATTTTTTCTTCATCGTCCAATCGTATAAAATTCGGTGACACACCTATGGTGTTAATACGATCACTGTATCCCTAGATTAATTCATTGAGAGGTGCATTTTGTAAAATGAGGTCACTTATGGTGGGATATTCTGATGTTCTGGCACCTCAGGGGCTCTGCCAATGTGCCATGGCATCTCCAAACCATGACAGCCAACTTTGTGCTATAATATGACGCACCTTCCCTTCGGAGCTTTGCACTGTGCCTGAAAAGTAGTTTGGGATTAAATGTAAGGTACTGGCGCACTCAGGAGAAAATGGACAACAAACTGTGTGGTCCATTTTTTTTCATATTAGCCATTATAAAAATAAAAAACTTGGGGCTAAAAAACAATTTAGCAGTAATTTTTGTTTTCCCACCATCCAATAGTATAAAATTCTGTGAGGCACATCTAGTATCAATATGCTCACAGCACCCCTAGATGAATTCATTGAAGGGTGTAGTTTGTAAAATGGGGTTACTTATGGGGGGAATGTCTGTTTTTCTAGCACCTCAGGGACTCTGCCAATGAGATCTGGCACACTCAAACCATTCCCAAAAAATTTGAACTCCAACATGATGCTCATTCTGTCTCTCATAGAGATGTATTGGTAGGAGCTTGTGATATAACATGTGGATAGTCAGAAGTTAAGGGGGTGTTACACGCAGTGATATCGCTAGCGCACGTTTGTGCGTCACGGGCAAATCGCTGCCCGTTGCGCACAAAATCGTTAGAAGCTGTTACACGGACTTACCTGCCTAGCGACGCCGCTGTGTCCAGTGAACCGCCTCCTTTCTAAGGGGGCGGTTCGTTCGGTGTCACAGCGGCCGCCCAATAGAAGCGCAGGGGCGGAGATGAGGGAGACGTAACATCCCGCCCACCTCCTTCCTTCCTCATTGGCGGCGGCCGCAGGTAAGCTGGTGTTTGTCGTTCCTGGGGTGTCACACGTAGCGATGTGTGCTGCCTCGGGAACGACAAACACCCTGCATCCTCTACAATCAATGATTTTTTTAAAAGGAACAACGTGTCAATGATGGACGATAAGGTGAGTATTTTCCATAGTTAACGGTCGTTCCTTGCTGTCACATGCAACGACGTCGCTAACGATGCCGGATGTGCGTCACGGAACCCGTGACCCCGGCGATATATCGTTAGATACGTTGTTGTGTGTAACGCCGGCTTTAGTCACAAGACGGCGCTGTGGGACCGGAGCAGTATTGGTAAAAGGTGAAGCCGCTATAGGGGGAAGTATAAGACAGGGATGAGGGGGTTTAAGTTTAAAGCTCCACTCGAGCACTAAAAATAAGTAAAAAACACAGGAGTGGTGCTTTTAAGACCAACAAAGATAGAAGTCATGCATAATACAGTGTGTGTATCACTCATTTTCCCGTAGTCAAACAATTATAACAACTTTTTTAATAGACCAACAACCTGACAATATAAGACTCCTAGCCATGTGGACAAGTCAGTGAATGTCTTTACCTAAGTTGTAGTGAGGTAAAAGATATTGCGTAAATTCAATTAATATTTAATCAAGTCAACTCGTTAATGCATATTTTACCCTTAGGCACAATTTACTTACAGCAAATACTTAAAAAACTATTTAACAGCTCTGCTTGGCTCTTCCGTGTTTGCCAGGTCTTAGAAAAGCTCCGGCAATTGCATGGTAAAAGCCTCTTATGCTAATTATAAAATATATTTCCATAATTGTATTAAACTTGATGGCATTTTATCTGATAATTACCCCATCGCGTTTTCTTCTGGCACACACAGCTTCATATATAGAGATTACTCTGTAATTTCTAATGTTTCCTTAGGAAATGTAAAAAAAAAAAAAAAAAAAAGGGAACTGGAGGGTAAAGGACCATAAACATGGGCTAAAATCAAGCAAAAAGTTTAGTCTGATTTAGGCTATGTGCACACGGTGCGTTTTTCTCGGCGTTTTTGCGCGTTTTTCGGGTGCGTGTTTGGCCTCAAAACTGCATGACTTTGCTTCCCCAGCAAAGTCTATGAGTTTTCATTTTTGCTGTCCCCACACAGCGTTTTTTTTTCAGCTGCGTTTTTGTGGTGACCACAAAAACGCAGCATGTCAATTATTCCTGCGTTTTTCACTGCGCTTTTCATCCATTGAGTTCAATGGGATGTTGAAAGACGCAATGAGAAACGCAAATAGCTGCGTTTTGGTGCGTTTCTAAGACCAAAAACGCAGCTATAAGCGCAGGAGGTGGGTAGTAAAGTGACGTGTACAGGAAGAGGATTCCTTCTGTCAGTATAGACAGAAGCATGAATCCTCCCGGTACCGTCACCGCCGCGTCCATCTCCCGTCCTGTGCATGTATGCTGCCGTGCGGCGCCATGTACAGGCAGGAGGTGGAAGCGGCTGCGAAAACAAAAGTTAACAGTAGAATAAAAAAAAAAAAAGTTATACTCACCTGTCTGCAGCCTCGCGGTGCCATGCCCGCTCCCAGCTCCTGTCACGGTATCGCCGCTCCCGCTCCGGCTGTGTGCAGTCTCCCCGGGGCAGGACCTTGCTTGCAGGACCTGGCGATGGATCACCTGATGCAGTCACCTGACGCATCAGCTGATCGAGTCTCGGGCTGACGCGGGCGCCCGGCCGGTATCAGCGGATGCGTCAGGAGACTTCATCCCTGATTACCGGCAGCTGCTGCAGCGATCGGACAGGATCAGACTCCCGCCCCATCGCTCCGGGAGCTGCCGGTAATTCAGCACATAAGTGAGTATTATTTTTTTTTTTTTTCTACTGATGCATCAGCTGATTGTATAATCGGCGTTTATGCAATCAGCTGAAGTGTGATGGGATTCACATCCTTTAACCTGACACATCATCTGATCGCTTTGCCTTCCAGCAAACCGATCAGATGATATTGGATCCAGATTGGACGGCGCGGGACCCTGACCCAGGATTACTGCGGAGGGGGGTTCTTTATTTCAATAAAGATGGAGTCACTAATTGTGTTGTGTTTTATTTCTAATAAAAATATTTTTCTGTGTTGTGTTTTTTTTTTATCTTTACTAGAAATTCATGGTGGCCATGTCTAATATTGGCGTGACACCATGAATTTCGGGCTTAGGGCTAGCTGATAATATACAGCTAGCCCTAACTCCATTATTACCTGGCTAGCCACCCGGCATCAGGGCAGCCGGAAGAGTTGGATACAGCGCCAGAAGATGGCGCTTCTATGAAAGCGCCATTTTCTGGGGTGGCTGCGGGACTGCAATTCACAGCGGGGGTGCCCAGAAAGCATGGGCACCCTGCACTGTGGATTCCAATCCCCAGCTGCCTAGTTGTACCTGGCTGGACTCAAAAATGGGGCGAAGCTCACGTCATTTTTTTTTTAAATTATTTCATGAAATTCATGAAATAATTTAAAAAAAAGGGCTTCCCTATATTTTTGGTTCCCAGCCGGGTACAAATAGGCAGCTGGGGGTTGGGGGCAGCCCGTACCTGCCTGCTGTACCCGGCTAGCATACAAAAATATGGCGAAGCCCACGTCATTTTTTTTTTTTGGGGGGGCAAAGAAATCCTGCATACAGTCCTGGAAGGAGGATGCTGAGCCTTGTAGTTCGACAGCTGCTGTCTGCTCTCCTGCATACACTATTGGATGGAGGATGCTGAGCCTTGTAGTTCGACAGCTGCTGTCTGCTGTCCTGCATACACTATTGGATCGAGGATGCTGAGCCTTGTAGTTCTGCAGCTGTCTGCTCTTCTGCATACACTAGTGGAGAATGAAGAACACATTGAAGAAGGAAATGACATCATACCTTTTTTTTTTGTTCACTGATGAAAAAAAGCATAAGGACGCAGTGAGCAAAAACGCAGCAAAACGCAGCAAAAAAACGCACCAAATCGCGGCAAAGAAGGGAATTTTGTTACTTACCGTAAATTCCTTTTCTTCTAGCTCTTATTGGGAGACCCAGACGATTGGGGTATAGCTACTGCCCTCCGGAGGCCACACAAAGCACTACACTAAAAAGTGCAAGGCCCCTCCCCTTCTGGCTATACCCCCCCGTGGTATCACGGGTTCTCCAGTTTTAGTGCCAAAGCAAGAAGGAGGAAGCCAATAACTGGTTTAAACAAATTAACTCCGAATAACGTCGGAGAACTGAAAAACCGTTCAACATGAACAACATGTGTACCCGCAAACAACAAAAAAATCCCGAAGGACAACAGGGCGGGTGCTGGGTCTCCCAATAAGAGCTAGAAGAAAAGGAATTTACGGTAAGTAACAAAATTCCCTTCTTCTTCAGCGCTCTATTGGGAGACCCAGACGATTGGGACGTCCAAAAGCTGTCCCTGGGTGGGTAAATAAATACCTCATGTTAGAGCTGCAAAACAGCCCTCCCCTACGGGGAAATCACTGCCGCCTGCAGGACTCTTCTACCTAAGCTGGCATCCGCCGAAGCATAGGTATGCACCTGAGAATGTTTGGTGAAAGTGTGCAGACTCAACCAGGTAGCTGCCTGGCACACCTGTTGAGCCGAAGCCTGGTGTCGTAGTGCCCAGGACGCACCCACGGCTCTGGGTGAATGGGCTTTCAGCCCTGAAAGAACCGGAAGCCCTGGAGAACGGTAGGCTTCCAGAATTGGTTCTTTGATCCATCGAGCCAGGGTGGCTTTAGAAGCCTGCAACCTCTTGCGCGTACCAGCGACAAGGACAAAAAAAGTGCAACGGAACTGCGTATGGGCGCCGTGCGTGAAATGTAGATTCTGAGTGCTCTCACCAGATCTAGCAAACGTAAATCATTCTCATACCGGTGAACCGGATGAGTGCAAAAGGACGGTAAGGAGATATCCTGATTAAGATGAAACGAGGATACGACCTTAGGGAGAAACTCCGGAATGGGGCGCAGCACTACCTTGTCCTGGTGGAACACCAGGAAGGGAGCCTTGGATGACAGAGCTGCCAGCTCAGACACTCGCCGAAGCGATGTGATCGCAACGAGAAACGCCACCTTCTGTGACAGGCGAGAAAAGGAAACTTCCTTCAGAGGCTCGAAAGGCGGCTTCTGGAGAGCAACTAGAACCCTGATCAGATCCCATGGATCTAACGGCCGCTTGTACGGGGGTACGATATGACAAACCCCCTGCGGGAACGTGCGCACCTTAGAAAGACGTGCTAGACGCTTCTGAAAAAAACACGGATAGTGCTGAGACTTGCCCTTTGAGGGAGTCGAGCGACAAGCCCTTTTCTAACTCCGATTGTAGGAAGGAAAGAAAAGTAGGCAATGCAAATGGCCAGGGAGACACTCCCTGAGTAGAGCACCAGATTAAGAAAATCTTCCACGTTCTGTGGTAGATCTTAGCAGAGGCGGACTTCCTAGCCTGTCTCATGGTGGCAACGACCCCTTGGGATAATCCTGAAGACGCTAGGATCCAGGACACAAAGGCCACACAGTCAGGTTCAGGGCCGCAGAATTCCGATGGAGAAAACGGCCCTTGGGACAGTAAGTCTAGCCGGCCTGGTAGTGACCACGGTCGGCCGACCGTGAGATGCCACAGATCCGGGTACCACGATCTCCTCGGCCAGTCTGGTGCGACGAGTATGACGCGGCTGCAATCGGATCTGATTTTTGCGCAGTACTCTGGGCAAGAGTGCCAGAGGTGGAAACACATATGTGAGCCGGAACTGCGACCAATCTTGCACTAAGGCGTCTGCCGCCAGATCTCTGTGATCGCGCGATCGTGCCATAAATGCCGGGACCTTGTTGGTGTGCCGAGACGCCATTAGGTCGACGTCCGGCACCCCCCAGCGGCAACAGATTTCCTGAAACACGTCCGGGTGAAGGGACCATTCCCCCGCGTCCATACCCTGGCGACTGAGGAAGTCTGCTTCCCAGTTTTCTACGCCCGGGATGTGAACTGCGGATATGGTGGATGCTGTGTCCTCCACCCACATGAGGATTCGCCGGACTTCCTGGAAGGCTTGCTGACTGCGCGTCCCTTCTTGGTGGTTGATGTATGCCACCGCTGTGGAGATGTCCGACTGGATTCGGATCTGCTCTCTTTCCAGCCACTTCTGGAAAGCTAGTAGGGTAAGATACCCTGCCCCGATTTCCAGAACATTGATCTGAAGGGTGGACTCCTGCTGAGTCCACGTCCCCTGAGCCATGTGGCGGAGACAAACTGCTCCCCACCCTGACAGACTCGTATCTGTCGTGACCACTGCCCAGGATGGGGGTAGGAAGGATCTTCACTATGACAATGAGGTGGGAATAAGCCACTATTGCAGAGAGTCCTCGGCCGTCTGGGAAAGGGAGACTTTCCTGTCCAGGGAGGTTGACTGCCCGTCCCATTGGCGGAGAATGTCCCTTGCAGTTGGCGCAGATGAAACTGCGCAAAGGGAACTGCCTCGATGGCTGCCACCATCTTCCTTAGGAAGTGCATGAGGCGCCTTAAGGGGTGCGACTGGCCTTGAAGGAGAGACTGCACCTCTGTCTGCAGTGAACGCTGCTTGTTCAGCGGAAGCTTCACTATTGCTGATAGAGTATGAAACTCCATGCCGAGATACGTTAGTGATTGAGTCGGAGACAGATTTGACCTTGCCAAATTGATGATCCACCCGAAAGTCAGGAGAGTCTCCAGCATAACATTCAGGCTGCGTTGGCATGCCTCGAGGGAGGGTGCTTTGACGAGTAGATCGTCCAAGTACGGGATCACCGGGTGTCCCTGAGAGTGCAAGACTGCTACCACTGCTGCCATGACCTTGGTGAACACCCGTGGGGCTGTCGCCAGACTGAATGGCAGAGCTACGAACTGAAGATGTTCGTCTCCTATCACAAAACGTAGAAAACGTTGGTGCTCCGTAGCAATTGGCACGTGGAGATAGGCATCTTTGATGTCTGTTGAGGCAAGGAAGTCTCCTCGAGACATTGAGGCAATGACGGATCGGAGGGATCCCATCCGGAACCGCCTGGCGTTCGCATGCTCGTTGAGCAGTTTCAGGACCAGAACAGGACGGAAGGAACCGTCCTTTTTTGGAGCCCCAAAGAGATTGGAGTACAAACCCTCGCCCTCGTTCCTGAGGGGGGACAGGGATCACCACTCCTTCTGCTCTTAGAGCGTCCACCGCCTGCAGCAGGGCATCTGCTCGGTGGGGGGTGGGGCCGTTCTGAAGAATGGAGTCGGAGGACGAGAACAGAACACTGTCCTGTGCACGTGAGCACAATGTCCGTCACCCACCGGTCTGTGACCTGTGGCAGCTAAATGTCGCCAAAGGCGGGGGAGTCTGCCATCAACCGCGGATGCGGAGAGAGAGAGAGAGCTGAGAGTCCTGAGGAGACCGCCTTGGTAGCGGTTCCTCCGACTGCCTTCCTTGGGCGTGATTGAGCCCGGCCGGAATCTGAGCCCGTCTGAGGTTTTGTAGCCCTTTTGCACGAGGACAATTGGGACCTGCCGGAGCTTGGGAAGGACCGAAACCTCGACTGTACTTTTAGGACAGTATTAACAGGGTAAGTCGCAGTGCAGACATTGCGGGGTTACGGACGCCTCTGCGGTACAGATGTCCCTGTGCTCAAGGCCAGCTGCGCAAGAACAGCTGAAAGGGTTAGGTTGCCTATACGGCTGTGGATGCCGGAGCAACCGACACGCCGATAGCTTCCTAGACAGATTTCAACCAGAGTCCATCTGTCTGTGAATGGCATCTTTAAGTGAAGCCCCATCTCCAGTGCAACTATGCTCTAGATGCAAGCCTGGAGATTGGAGAATCCACCTTTGGACCCTGGGTCCAGCGCTGACCACGTCAGGGGAAAAGGGATAACGAGTATCCTAAAAACGTTTGGAGAAGACGCTTATCTGGTAAGCGTGGTGTTCCTGGACTGCTTCTCTGAAGTCAGCGTGGCCAGAAAAATACTCAATATCTGTGTGAGATACTGAAAAGGGACTTCTCCTGTTCGTCTCCTATCTCCACTGGGGGAGCTGAGGGAGAAAGATCCAACCTTCCATTGATGGACGGTATAGGATCATTCCGTATGGCGTTACCACCCGGTGTATCCGGATTGAGAGCGATGTCAGTATCAAAGCCCTGAAGAGCTGCCTTTTGGTCAAGTAGATTGCCCATGGCCTGTCTGGACTGCAAGTCTCTATATTATGACTACTCCGTCCCTGTCCATGGACAGGGTTGACATGTGGTTTCTTTGGCCACGACTAGTAGAGACCCCGGCAGACAAAGTGCTAGAGACCCCGGCAGACGACGTGCTACAGGGGAGCATGCACACAATGGGACGGTGTCATGAACAGCATCCCATGTAGTAAAAACAGCACTGAAAATCAGTGTTGCTTTTTTGCCGCTGCCGACTAGCTATCTAGAAGTATATAGCCAAGATTGGTGACCGTACAGTGCAATGTATAGCATACAGGCATAAAGTACAAATGACCACTGCAGCACAAGCAATACAAGCAGCATAGAAGCCTGTGCCCTGGCACCCCTGCTCTTCTGCTGCTGTATACTAGTCATCTAGGGGAATATAGCCCAGAAGATTGACCCTACAGTGCAATGTATAGCATACAAGCACAAGTACAAATGAACACTGCAGCACATGCAATACAAGCAGCATAGAAGCCTGTGCCCTGGCACCCCAGCTCTTCTGCTGCTGTAGACTAGTCATCTAGGGGAATATAGCCCAGAAGAGTGACCATACAGTGCAATGTATAGCATACAAGCACAAGTACAAATGCACACTGCAGCCCATGCAATACAAGCAGCATAGAAAAAAACCTGTGCCCCAGCACCCTTGGTTTTCTGCTGCTGTAGTCTAGCCATTCCAGGAGAATATAGCTAAGACTAGCGACCGTACAGTGCAATGTATAGCATATAAGCATAAACACAAATGAACACCTCAGTCGTGCAATACAAGCAGCCTAGAAAGCCTGTGCCTTAGCACACCTGCTTTCCTGCTGCTGATGTGTCGCTCCCCAAGCGGGCATATCGCGACCTATGCAGTTAAAAACAACACATGTACACACTGCCGTATATACCGAAAGTCCGAGCTCGGACTGCAGTAATGGCTGCCGGCTTCTTCCCCAGCTCATGTGAGGAGGGGCGGGCCGTTGGGCGTGCCCCAAGGCAGAGCGGGAATCCGGCGTCCGACAGTGTGCAGTGAGAGGGCTGGAGCATGTAAATAAGGCTCCAGCCCTCGGCGCTGCTGATTGCTCAGCGTCTGTCCCCTTCCCTGAGTGACAGGGAGGGGGCGGGAACGAAGCGGCACTAGGCCGCAGAAGCCGGGGACTGGATTTATAAGTGCCGCCGCCGTAAAAGCGCGGTCGGCGCCCAGTCCCCGGCGAACTACAAGTCCCAGCCGCGCCGCCGCTCCCGGAGCGTCCGGCGCGGTAGTTCCCAAAACACAAAGTCACTCAGCAAAGCTGCAGTGACTGTAACCCATTACTGTCCCCGGCGCACTAGCGCACCCAGCAAGTCTGGAGTGTGCTGTGTCCGTGTGACCGGGGACACAGAGTACCTTAATGGTGCAGGGCCAAATCCCTGAACGGTACTCCAGCTCCGTATCCAGCAGGTTCAAATGGGTCTGTGGATGGAGCCCGGCGTCAGAGCTTTGAGGCCGGCAGGATCCCACTTCCTCAGAGCCCCCCAGGGGGATGTGGAAGGAAAGCAGCATGTGGGCTCCAGCCTCCGTACCAGCAATAGGTACCTCAACCTTACAACACCATCAACGGGTGAGAAGGGAGCATGCTGGGGGCCCTATATGGGCCCTCTTTTCTTCCATCCGAAATAGTCAGCAGCTACTGCTGACTAAAATCTGTGGAGCTATGCATGGATGTCTGACCTCCTTCGCACAAAGCTTGAAAACTGGAGAACCCGTGATACCACGGGGGGGTATAGCCAGAAGGGGAGGGGCCTTGCACTTTTTAGTGTAGTGCTTTGTGTGGCCTCCGGAGGGCAGTAGCTATACCCCAATCGTCTGGGTCTCCCAATAGAGCGCTGAAGAAACGTGTGCGTTTTTTGCCGCGTTTTTTCGACGCAGGTGCGTTTTTGTGCGTTTTTAGCGGCCAAAAACGCACAAAAACGCAGCGTCAAAAAAACGCAGCGTGTGCACATAGCCTTACAGTGTTTATTTTTTCTCTTACTCTAATAGTCAGCTAGTAAATAGAAATTTATAAAAAAGTTGCTTTCATGAGCCTGGACAAATATTCGCCTGGTTAGGAATCAATTACAAAACATTTAGAGCAAATGGGTCCTAAAAAATTAGTTATAGTATAAAACAGATTATGTTAATCTTTTATTATTCTCTAAATCTCCGTCTACCTATAGAAACAAAATAGAACCTAATACTAGACTGATTGTTCCTGGCCAGTAGAGAAGATTTTTCAGCAATCTCATTATCATCATAGGAATTTACCTCTATACGTAGTAGATAATGGGTCCTACAGAAATTGCCACATGGGCCACTTCGCCTAATACTATATTTATCATTCCTGTTCTCGGCAAAAAACTTTTTAGCAATCTCATGATCATTATACAGGGTAACTATAACAAATCTCTATATAGTGGACAACTCTAGATTTATTATTCACAATGTGTGATGACACAGTTCTCCTCCTACTGGAAGTAGCGATCCTAAAAGTTAATAAGAAGATGTGCCACATAACTTAGAATAAAAGTCACAAGAGAATTTCTATTGGCAGACACAAGTTTTTGCCCCTCCTCAGCGCAAAGCAGGAGATCTGATTTGGCTGCATTAGAGGCTTCTGACAGGTATTTACAGTTAGGTTCCTGATATAATGAGATCACCTTGCTGTTGGTCATCGGGCTCGTGATTGGTAATACATAAGCTAAAAATCTCTTTTTGTCAATATTTCCAAAGCAGTAATGCAATGCCTATGGTCTTTTTACTAATTTTTCACATTAGCTATGTATTTTTCTCTAATATTCTATTAGCAGTAATGCAATGCCAATGTATCCTTATAGTGCCACTGAATATTCTTTTGTAGGTATCTACAGGATAACGTCTATCTCCTTGTGGAGAGTGACATGCCAGTGTAAGGAGACTTATTGGCCAAGCAATGCTTTTCTGGGAAATTAAATATGCAATATTCATATTTAATTTCCAGAAAAGCATTGCATGGCCAATAAGTCTCCTTACACTGGCATGTCACTCTTCACAAGGAGACACACTATCCCTTATACCTTTATTTTCTAAAGACACACTGCATTGCAATGAGAAATTTATAAACCTAGCCTTATGTGTCACTTGTTAAAACAAAGTTGCAGCAGTTTCTTCTTCGCTCTAGTATTATAAATTCTGTCCAATGTGGTGGCCACTCTCCCATGGAGACACTGCAGTCCACCCATCTTTAATGTCACAGTTAACGCGAATTTACATCATACTTTCTGTAAAATCTGAATCTTGGTTGCATGATTTTCCCTGCGGAGCCACTCTTGGATTTTTATAATAGAAGGGAAAATGCAGCATAATGTAGAGAATAAATCTACATTACAGTGCAATCAATACATTATTGAAGGATAATACCATACTGCACTTTAATAACAAAATAGCAGGGTACAAACATTGTCAAGAAAAAGGGCAATGATGTACTAAAATACACTATACAATATAGTGTTATAGCCTCTAAATATTTAGTGGTGGTCACTTACCAATTTAAATTGGTGGATTTTTTTTATTGTTATTTAATGGATAATTGTCACGCTCCCGGTCTGACCCCGCCACTCACTACCCGTCGTTCCAACCCCTGGGGTCTCCGCTCCCCGCTGAGCCCGCTCTCCTTCTACCCTGTCCAGACCTTTTCCCTGTCGGCTCCGGGCCGTCCTCCTGTGGTCTCGGCTCTGACTTCCAGGTTGCGGCTCTCACACATGCATACTAGGGGGCGCGCACATGCACTCTCCTAGGCTTAAAGGGCCAGCACAGCTGTCTGGAATATCACTAAGAAGTAACCTTGGGTATTTAAGACTTGCTTCTCCCCATGGCCAGTGCTTGTTGAACGCGTCCCTAGAGCTTGTCTCTTGTACTAGTTGTTCAAGCCCCTCTATGCCTGTGCTTGGTGTAACTCTGTCTCTGATTGCAGACCCTGAGTACCGTTCTGAGCACACACTCCAGCCTAATCCTAGTAACCTGCACAAGTCTCCGGTTCTGGACTTCAGCCTAATCCCATTAACCTGCACTAGTCTCCGGTTCTGGACTTCAGCCTGATCCTGTTAACCTGCACCAGCCTCCACCTCTGGACTTCAGCCTGATCCCGTTAACCTGCACCAGCCTCCACCTCTGGACTTCAGCCTAACTCCTGTGACCTGCACCAGTCTCAGTTCTGGATTTCTGCCTGAGTCCGTTAACCTGCACCTGGTCCAGATCAGATCCTGCATCCAGTGACTCTTGTTGATCCCAGCTTCCGTGCACCTAGGCCCTCTACGGTTACGCCCGACAGTCCCTGTATAGGGGTTCGCTCGAGGCGGCGTCACAGAGGAGTCCGGTGCACAGTCTAGTGGGTTCACTCCCAGGACAATCCTTACAATTATCTGAGATATTCTCTTTTTTCCAGAAATTTCTTTGACAATAACAGGTCAAGTTTATCATTCCTGGACAATATTTGTCACTTTTATAGATCTCTAACCAGATCCCTGAAGCTGACTGTCTGCAGCGTTCACATTTTGTGTGAACAGAGGAAACACTGACAATGTACTTCCAGTGGAGACAGCCAGATCCTAAAGTTTCCCTGACTAATACCAGTGGGGTCACTGCCATTCAAATACCTGAATTAGATGTTAGTGTTATCTTCCTATCTAATTAAACTAAATGACACACTCAACAAACTTTTAGATTATGGGCAATTTCATGATGCCACAAAGTTATATGACGCTCTTTTTTCAAGTGTAAGGCTATGTGCGCACGTTGCATACTGTCACTGCAGAAATTTCTGCAGCGATCTGAAGAGCACACGTGCGCTTCAAATCGCTGCAGAAAATGTCCGTAGTGAAAAAAAAAAGCCGATTCCATGCGCTCTGCCTGCAGCTCCTGCCATAGACAGAGCCGGGAATGCATGCAGAGCGCACGGAAGAAGTGACATGTCACTTCTTAGAACGCGCGCTTCGGGCAGCAGCCGAAGCGCTGCGCTCTAAGAGGCCACGTGCGCATGGCCCCTGCATAATCTTCATAGATTATGCAGGGGACGCAGGACGCATGCAGTTACACTGCGCTACAAAGAGCAGCGTAACTGCATGTAATTACGCAACGTGCGCACATAGCCTAACTGCGTGTTCTAATCCCATATCCTTGCCTAGTCTGCTGCTGTAGAGCATTCAGTTTTAATACACTCCTTCCCCCTTGCTCATTCAGTGTCACAATGGGAGTAATTTGTCGTTGATGAATTTTGCATCACTTGCACTGGAAGCAAAGCAGATCTTACTGTGAGACGCTAGTCTCGGACAAGATAATGTTGACAGATCTGGGCTCGCCAAAATGAAACCAGGTAAAGTGACTGGAGCTTTTCTATTAGTTGCTAAAAGTGACAAATCTTTATCAGTTGTTAAAACAAATCAGTCAAGGAGCGGATTTACTTACACAGATCAGAAAAATCTTAAAGTGGAATCTAAAAGCCCAGGTAAATAATCAATCGCTCGGCTGCCAGCCATCTCTCCTGAATCCCCCATACAGTGGAATGCTTGGCCGAGCGTTTCTGTGTTATCTATAAGAACACTGCTGCCAAAATCATCTGGCACCAGCTTGGCTCACGTCAAATATAAAGATAAGCAGATGAAATTCAGTAAACTCCCTCCCAACATCACCTGTCTGCCTATTTTGCCGTTATCAGCGGGTTCAGCTGACTGTAGTCTTACATGTTTGGGGGTCTTACTTGTGCTCTCTATGGGTCCCTTTAAACTGGTCTACTTAAAGGTCTAGCCCACCCTAATGCATTTATTACCTGTCGACTCGATAGGTAACTAAGGGGTACTTTGCACACTACGACATCGCAGGTGGTCGGGGTCAAATCGAAAGTGACGCACATCCGGTGTCGCTGTCGACATCGGAGTATGGGAATCCTTTTTACTATGATTAACGAGCGCAAAAGCGTTGAAATCGTATGATCATTGTAGCGTCGGTCATTTCCATAATTTCGGAAGGACCGATGTTACGATGTTGTTCCTCGTTCCTGCGGCAGCACACATCGCTCTGTATGAAGCCGCAGGAGCGAG
This sequence comes from Anomaloglossus baeobatrachus, assembly GCF_048569485.1. Lineage (NCBI taxonomy): Eukaryota > Metazoa > Chordata > Amphibia > Anura > Aromobatidae > Anomaloglossus > Anomaloglossus baeobatrachus. The sequence continues at coordinate 456,495,504 of NC_134358.1, forward strand.
GAACATCTCCTTACCTGCGTCCCGGCTGCAATGAGGAAGAAAGGAGGTGGGCGGGATGGTTACATCCCGCTCATCTGCTCCCCCTGCTTCTATTGGCCGCCTGCCGTCGCTGTGACGCCGCACGCCCCCCCCCCCCCCTAGGAAAGAGGTGGTTCGCCGGCCAGAGCGACGTCGCAGGGCAGGTAAGTGCATGTGAAGCTGCCGTAGCGATAATGTTCGCTACGGCAGCTACCACAAGATATCGCAGCTGCGACGGGGGCGCGGACTATCACATTCGGCATCGCAAGCATCGGCTTCCGATGTCGTAGTGTGCAAAGTACCCCCAACTGTTGAGTTCACTGACCTAGTATTTATCAACTATCCAATGGGGATCCAATCACTGGGTCTACTGATCTCACAGCTATTTTGTTGAATCATGATAAATACTTCAGGCAGGGAAGCTTTAAAAGGGAGTCCAGTCTGGAGAACTCTCTGCCATATACCTTGATCTATTCCCAGGACTCCTTTACACAAGCCAAGAAAGCTGCTGGAAAGAGAGGTTCCCATTCTAAAGGGCTTAACAGGCTCATATTCCAGCACTATATTGTATAGTCATGATATGATACAATAGTTCAACAGTTCCTTAAAGGGGACCTGTCATCGGGTCAAAAGTGGCCAGTTTTGCTCTTATTTTTATTTCCACTGCTCCTCTAAGTATTCAGGTTTTTTTTTCGTGTAAAATCTGCCATACGGTTGCACAGATATGGGCCTTTTGATTTAGTGCTAAGTTTTATCCTTTTACCAAGGAGGCGTGGCTCGCATGATTCTCTGTAGGCGTGTGTTTAGACTGCTCTGCGTTTTACTTTGTCTTTACCAAGCAGGTGTTGTTCAGATGGTAATAATGCAGAGCAGCCTAACTATACCCCCCCAGAGACCCCTGTAAACTGCACCTTCCTGTAAAGACCATAAAAATTAGCACTAAATAGAAAGACCACTAGAACCGTATGGTGAATTTAAAAAACCGTATAGAACACAGAGAGGAGCAGCAGGAATTAAAGGAGAGCAAAAAATGCCCTTTTAACATGATGACAGGTCCTCTTTAAGTTGACCATACATATAATGTAGGTGCAGGCTTGTTCGGCATACACATCCCTCTGCCAACTCCCTCGCACTCTTGAGTGCTCGGCCGAATCTTCATATGTTTATAATGAGAGAGGAAAAAACCATCACACAACGCTGCTCGTGGCTTATCTATCATTAAACCAAAATAATCGAGCCTTAAAACGCCAGACTCTAGCTAGGGGAGGGAAGAGGGTCTTTAGCTGTCAAAAATCCCGGACATCAGAAAGTCTGTTAATAGGAAAGGGATTATTCTAACAAAATTAAAAGCACAACTGGACAGTGAATTAGGAAGGAGTTTCTGATTGGCTGGGAATAACATGATTAACATGGATCTCTATGCTTCAGTACTGTATTGAATGGTCACCATCAAAAACAATCATTAAAAAGGTCCTTAGGCCTGTAGATTAAGCCCACAAGGGCAGGACCCTCTCCTCCTCTGTATTTTATTCATTGTAACATATACAATATAATATATATATATATATATATATGTGTTTTGTATATACAGTGGAACCTCGCTTAATGAGTAACCCAGTTAACGAGAATTTCGTTTAACAAGCAAAGCTTTCTGTAACTTTGTAACTCGGTTTACGAGAAAGCTTTGCTGTACGAGCAAAATACTCAAGACACACACTTCCGATTCCGTACATCCACCGCGCTCTAACCCGCTCTTGTGGTCCACACAAACATACACAAGCACGCACAAACACACACGCACGCACACACATACAGTATTATGCTCACCTTACCTTCCGTTCCATCGCCGGCCTCATGGTTTTTGTAGTCCGCCGGTACATCGCGACGAGGGAGAAATCCTCGCAGCGAACTAAAAGATTCAGGAGGCCGGCGATGGACCGGAAGGTAAGGTGACATTGATATATGTACCTTCCGTTCCATTGCCGGCCTCCTGGGTCCTGTAGTTTGCCGGTATAGGCTGTGCATCGACAACCATAGCAACGAAGCAGGAACTTCCCCGGTCACCGCTACTCATAGGCAGCGGAATTCCTCCCTCGTCATGATGGGTACCAGATACACAGCCCGTACTAGCGAACAGCAAGTCCCAGGAGACCGGCAATGGAACGGAAGGTAAGGTGAGCATAATATGTGCGTGCATGCTTGTGTGTTTGTACGTGTTTGTGTGTGTTTGTACATGTTTGTGTGTGTTTGTGCATGTGTGGAATGACACAACAGGGGACGAGGATGGGACATTTAACAAGTTGTGGAACGAATTGTCTGCATTGCAATGATTTCCTATGGGAAATCTTGCTTTGCTGAACGAGTAACTTGGTTAACAAGCACACTCCCAGAACGGATTGTTCTCGTTAACCAAGGTTCCACTGTAATCCCTTTTCACATGTACAGCACCATGGAGTCGATGGTGCTCCAAAAAGAATATAATAATAAGCGGCCGCACACGATAGGTGTCGGCCGAATGGCTGTTTGGCAACTCTCAATCCATACACATGAGTTTTCTGCCAAATATTCGTGTGTTTTCAACAGGAAGAGAAAGAAAAGTCACTGCCATGCAGCTCTGGCAGTGCATTGTCTCCCTGAAAACAAAACTCCAACTGCTCAATAGGGTGGGAGAGAAGGGTTTTCTTTGTCAGAAATCATCAGCCAGACTACATTTAGGAAAAAAATTTTGCTGACAAAAATGAAAAAGTCAACTGGACTTTGCAAATCATTGAGAGGTAGTTTCCAATTGGCTGGGAATAACAATGCTAAAGGGCTGTCCAGGTTTGGCATAAAGTCTGCAGATTTGTGAATCTTCACAGCCTACGGGGCACACTGTCAGGATTTTCCGATGCCAGGAGCAGGTGGTGATGTGACTGCAGGATGCAATCTGCATACTCCCAGCCACATCCCAACTAGACATGCAAGTGAATTGAGTGAGGCTGTGCAAGTCTAGTCAGACTGTTACTGGAAATATGTATAGCGCTTACTTTCAGTTACATGCTTTGCCAATCTCACTAACCACATCGGAGAATCCTGACAGTGACTAAAGACCTTTGTGCCAAACTTAGACGTAGATGTGCTTAACTTGTATCAACTAATGGACCAATGAAAGGATACATATGCACCCTCACCAAATTTCCCTAATTCTTCCAGGATTTGTACTGGGAGAATAAATGTACTTCTAGTGTCTACTACCGTCCATGTAGGATTCCGATCACAGGCCTGTGTTTCTAGGATTACATTCATGCATGTTTATCCAGCACACAGCCCGTGTAGCCACAGTCCTTATGCTCTACCCCGACAATATTACATTGGGGAGCGTAAACTTGTGTTACCATAGATCATTCGTTCACTAAATATTTATCCCGCAGCAGAAATGACATCTAGAATTTAAACTTTTTTTTTCCTCCAATGTCTCCAATTGTTTGTTCAAAGGCACAAGAAACTTTGCCAAGATGAAAAGAACTTAATGGTTTTTTCACTTGTTAAAGGGGAAGCAGTACTCCTCTGTGTAGCCGAAACAAAAGGCGCAGCTTCACTTGGAAGCCCATGTAAAAGCTTCTGAAAGAAAGCAATTAGATCAGATAAAGCAGAGGCGCATTCATATGGTAATAGCCCCAGTACAATGATCCTGGCTCCCGAATCTGTAAAGGGTCAATGCTTGTATTTTATCTGTGCTCCTATCTGATGTCTAAACCTCATGTCATTGGTATTGTGTTACAATTCAAGGGCGTGAGGCAAATAAACATGAAATGAATTTAGGAGAGTGGCGTAAAAGCCAGCCTCTGGGGTGAATAGAGATGAAGAAGCGGCTTCTATCCAGGGCTACGGAGGCTCAAAGATAAAAATGTAAACATAATAATATATCTCCCACGAGCCTGTAATCATATCACTGTATAGAGGTACACGCTCATATCCCAGAGACCAGCCTGCCCGCCTACAACCTACCGACGGCCGGCGCTCCTGGCAGCGCCATTACAATAGAGTGCTGTTATATTAATTATTGTTCCCGAGGTCCTCGTTCTTACAATGAGATTATCTGTCTGGATTATCAGAACATTTTACTGTACTAGAAGCAATTTTAAAGTGTAAGGCGTTTAATAATGCATCCATCTCGGTGACTCCGGATTTACTGCTCCCACTGTGGATACAAGGAACATTGCAATGGTGGAAATGTCATCTGTGGCCATTGAAAATGTTGGGAGTTTAAAGGGGTTGTCCATTTAAAAAAAAAAAGTAATGCTCAAAAATGATAATATAAGTAATGATGGGCGAGCAGTACAATCCTCGGTACTTGAATTATAAGTGATCAATACGATGCTTAAGTGCTCGTTACTCGAGTCGAGCAGGTCAGACGCTTGGATGGGCACAACTCAAGTAACAAGAATAATGGAAGTCAATGATTGGGCAATTCGGCTCTCCGGCCACATACAGAAAGATATAAACAAAGCATTTCTGGGGAGGGAGGGTTTTTGTTTTGGACATACTACATCCGATAATGTTGTTTTTAGCCACAGAAATTCATTCAGAGACTTCCAGTGTCTCTCCCTGGGATGCCTGAACACATCATTGGCTGAAGGGAGTCTTTGTGTTGTGTTCGATGTTTCATGAACTTGACCGAGCTTAGCAATACTTGATCGAGTAGTGAGCACGCTAGCCTATCATTAAAAACTTACAGCAATACTTTCCTGTTGAAGGAGTAGCGTCGCCTCTTTGTTGTTCCGTAAAGTTTTTTGTTTACAGAGCTGCAGTGGTCACCTTCTGTCTACAACATGACTGCTGAAGCCAATCAGTCTCAGCAGTGTATTCCTGACTGGCTAGGTTACTGGTTGGCTGCTGAGGACATATACTGTAGGCGGTGCGACACCATTGTCAATGTTTCTCAATTCGGACAGGCAGTGCTGCAACAGCTTCAACAGGAAAGTAATGTCCATGTTTTAAGCTCTAACCACCTTTACCAAAGTTTTTTGTAAACGGACAACCCTAAAATAATAAGGCATAACAGACAGGACGGACACATTTCTCTAGCACAGAGCTACAAGTTAAAATATTTTAAAGGCATTTGTTGATTTGGGCAATCCACTTTATCAGAATGATTCCTGCATGATAAGCTGTAGTTAAGGGGTAATTCTTCTGTTTCAGTGTGGGCTGAGAGGGGACCTAGCATCCTTGGTATTTCCCCGTATACCTATTGTAGTCTATAGGATGGCTCCAGGGAATGCCCAGCAGCTGTGGAGCTGTTTTATAGAGCTGGAGACCAAACAGGGAGTGTACTGTGCCGCCAGGGCTAGTCTATACAGTGGCACTGGAAGAGAGTGCTGGACATATTACAACCAGAGATGTGCAGACCAGTGGAAGCTGGGACACTAGATAAAGTTTGGTTAGGGACTCAAACTTGACCTGAACCCCTAAGTCGCTAATTGGTTAGTTTGGCTCTCTGCCCATACGCAGCCAGCCATAAACAGAAGACTTCCGGGGTGAGGGTAGATGGAGCTTTTCCATTATTTAACTTTTTTCAGTGCACACTACATCCGATCATGCTGTTATTACCTCCAGTCTGAGCCTATCAAACACTGCAAGTGGCTTGCATTGGGCTGAGCACCGAGGGTACCCAAGCACAGTGATGCTCGTGCAAGTGGTTTTCATATGTAAAGCACCTGATCTTCTAACTCAAACTATGTTGTTTTGTTTTTTTTTTTTTTAAAAATCTGTGTTCCGTACAAACATCAAACCTAGGGTTTGCTCACCTCTAATCACAATGTTGTAGGCCTGAACTGTCAATTAAGGACATGTACTGCCCACAGACACTGTCAGGCAGGAAGCAGGCAGCACAAGGAGCAGGAAGAGCGATAAAGCCACGAGGGGCAGTCATATAAGGTAAACAGACACTTTAAATGTGCAGTTAAAAAAGCGTTATAAGAGAACTACAGTGAAGTATTTATTCCTCTATACAAATTAGGCTGGACGTGAGGATCGAATCGCACTGCCTGGACTAGCCACCGTCTCTCCTGACCGGAGTGTGTCAGCTGCAAAAAATACATGCAGCTGCACTTTCCTGTCTGGAGAGCGGCTGGCCGAGCCAGGTGATGCCATACAATCCTCTCGCGAGTCATACGCAAGTGTAACTCCAGGATGAAATACGTTTCTTTATCAAATTCCAAACTTAAAGTACTTTTCTTATTGGGGGCATTTATGGCATATGGATAAGATATTTGTGGTCAGCAATTTTCAGAGCTCTCATAAGGATGATGGAGAGACCCATATATGTGCAGTTATCACTCCTTTCCAACGAGAGCATATTGGAGCCCTACTCTCAACATGTATTGGACATATCAAATTGTATTGATGTCCATGATAGGACAGGCCCAGCATTAAACATTTGTATACACTATATGCCCATGTTTGAGATAGCACAATAACATTTTAGACCTTTTGTTTAGTAACAGGTACTGTAAAAAAGTCAGTGACTACAATGAAGGTCCTAAATCCCATTGACTGCAGAAGACCTGTTGGCCCTTATTAGTGCTATCCACCTGCACATTCCTCCTAAGATCCCAAACAGGACAAGTCATTGAATTGAGTATAGTGTAAAATATACCAAGAAAAGTCATACACAGAGAAGAGGGAAGATGTAGAGAGCAGAATCCATGTCACCCTGTAACAGAATTACATATATCCCTAGTACCAGAACTGCTACTTATGGCTGATGTTACCGCTACTTCTTGGACCATACAAAGAAAGCATAACAAGATGATCCACGAATAAAATAAAATATGCACATTACTGTTCCAATGAAGTTAATAGATACGTACATTAACAATAAACCTGGAAATTGTAAAGGGAATAGCTTTGCCAGGTATGACTTATTTTTTTAATCTTACCAGGGTTGCAGTCTGTGAGCAGAGAGCAGATGGAGAGGAGAACTTTAGAAATGGTTAGTGCTGGGCTCCAGTTGTCTTTCAAGATATCAAGGCAGATGACACCTTGGCTGTTAATGTTGCAGTGGTAGATTCTTGTCCGAAACGTCACCTGAAAAATATCAAAGTTGGTTGTTCAATTTTCATTTCCAAAATTTACAATAATAATGCTATAGAATAAGCCATTCTGGTTCATGTACAGTCTCTAGCATGAAACAATGCAAAGCTGATTGATATACAACATCCAAAGGAGCAGACCCAAAGTGGCCACATGCCTTTATACTGGCCGATTTGGGGAAAAGACTGTTACTATAAACAAACTACCAATCAGCACTCATTTGTAGGGTGAAATAATTTTTGTTTGCTTAAAAATCATCATTCTTGGCAGCACATTGTAGTGTGTAAAAAAACGAAAAAGGACCTGTGTTGCCGAGAATAAAGGCAATCCATCTATGTACACAGAACGATTGTGCTAAGTGCACGGAAACATGGTCCACTCATCAAAACAGACTTAAAAAAACGCCAGTTGGCTTGAGTGTACCCGATTGGCATTTGTTTAAAGGCCACTGATGGCCATTGTAAGTCCAGCCTTAGCATTATTATGGATTTGACCCTTTTGTAGTGAGATTTCGATAAACATTATCCCCAAAAAAGGCTGATCCGTTTCAGTGAGCCAATTTGATGCACCACTGGCGGGTTTTGTGCTTACTTGGTGTGACCTCCCACTGGGTTCAGAAAGCAGTAAAAGTTCCAAGGAATCCAGGGCATCAAAAATAGCTATATGAAAAACGTACCTTTTATTCCATCCCTAAAATTGCATAGTGACAAAAACAAGACAAGGTACATAAGACGTTTCGGCCATATCTGCCCCTTTTTCAAGCCAGAAAACACAATAGAAAAAAATACAGCTATAGTCTTATAATTGAGTTTTCTGGCTTGAAAAAGCCAAATATTGCCGAAACGTTGCCCTATGTACATTGTCTTGTTTTTGTCACTATGCTAAAGTTACGCTTTTGGCATCTTGCTTTCCTTGGAACATTTTTTTTTTCTTTGAACCATAGTTACCCTTACAATCATCAGCTTTCAAAAGGGACAAATTCTCTGGATCATATGGAATAGTTAAATTACATGAACTCAAGTTCATTTTCAGTTTAACCTCTGGAGTGCTGGACTATCTTAGACATTTTTTTATTCCGTCTTGCTGGCTCCCACCGCCCTGTATGAATGATCAAGAAGTGTCTTTTACCATGCAAAGTCTATTGAGTGTCAGAACGAAGCTCCATAGACTTAAAATGTAATAGCGACTTCTGGCTCACACGTAGAGCATAGTGATCCAGCAAGTTGAAATAGTAGTAAAAAGAGTGAGATGATGATCAGGACGGTGCTAAAACTGGAGAAGACAGTGATCGGTGAGTATATTACTATATGTAAACTAGAAACACATTTACACAGGTTTAATTAATAAAATAAGGATTTGGAGCGCCTTTTTAAAGTCAAACTGACAGCTGATAAAGGCTGCCTTATGCACGGGCAGCATATATTAATTAGACACTGGCTTTGTGACTTTAACCAGATATGTTTGACTCAAACGCTGCATTCCTCTTGAAAGACAGGTCTGTGTGCGTGTGTGTGTGTATAGGAAGACACCTGACAGTCATTGGCAGCGGTCAAGAAGAGGACACCAGGACCAGCCTGTCCGATCAGTCTCCCATGTGGCTCAGTCTCCAGAGGCTTTAGGCTATGTGCGCACGGTGCGTTTTTGGTCTTAAAACTGCATGACTTTGCTTCCCCAGCAAAGTCTATGAGTTTTCATTTTTGCTGTCCGCACAGTGCAGGTTTGTTTTAGGTGCGTTTTTGTGGTGACCACAAAGATGCAACATGTTAATTTTTTCTGCGTTTTTGCCAGCGTTTTTCACCCATGCAATATATTGGGGGAAAAAAAGCAGCAACAAAAACGCGGCAAAAACCGCATGCTTTTTTAATGCGTTCTTACCGCGGGTGCGTTTTTTTAGGTCAAAAACGCACAAAAACTCTGCATCTTTGTGGTCATAAAAAAGGCAACGTGCGCACATAGCCTTAAACTATTTTTCTCTAAAACGCTGCAGCTTTTAAGAAGGAAACATACATGATTGAAATGTAGCAGTATTTGACGCATTATGCCATGTAGGATGTTATTATGGTATCTTATATTGTGTATATATAATGCTTCATTGACATTTCAATGTCAAACATTTAAAATCAGAATCATCATGGGTGGTATACAATGTCCTCCGCAGAACTGCAGCCCCTGTATTAGTAAAGGAGACAGGGTTCAGTGATCATCCCCGGCTGGCGCCTACTGATATTAATGGCGATTCAGTGAAAAATACAAACTGACTATTTTTCCTGCTCAGACTTGATGGAATAATACCTAAAGGTTACGTAGCCTACAGCGGCCACAAAGCTAACTTCAAGCAGCTGCCACATGTACGGAGGGGCCGAGAATAGAAAACAGGAATAGGAATATCTGCAGGCCTGAATAATATCACACTGCTAGAAGGTAAGGAGCTGCAACTCAGAAAGAACAGGGTGTTGTACCGAAAATTACCATATGCAGGACAAAAATAACTGCTACATACTGATCTTTGTGCTGCGATTGCGTTGCTGTAATATATGATCCTAAGTACTTCATATTCCGACTGACAGGTGTCTTCCTATACACACTATTCAGAAAAAAAGACTGACTAGATCCCCTATGTGTGTGAATTAGGTGCTAGACTAAAAATACATGAGTATAATAAGGATAATAAGCTGCACACTAACCTCTATCAAAATATAAACATGAAAAATGGTAACGCATTACTGCTATAGGGATACTACGAACAATGAAAAATTCATTTAGCGATATGGAAAAAATGAATATATGAAAATGGTATTGCAAAACGGCTATGAATAATTGAAATTAATAGAGATGTTTAGCAAATGTATTGATCAATGCAAATGAGCCCGAAACCAACGACAAGGTAATCTCTAATTTTTCGGGAACCTAACCTTAATGCCTCTATGTGCTATTAAAAATTTGCAAGTATCAGTAGATAGGCTCCTGGCTGTATAGGATCATGAATAGAGTCTGGTAATAGGGCAGGGTTCTGGGTTCTCAGTCAGAAGAAACTGCATGCTATTCAGAAAAAAGACTGACTGGAACACCTATATGTGTGAATTAGGTGGTAGCTTAAAAATATATTACTATAATAAGGATAATAAGCCTTTTTTGGATAGATATTTAGATACTCTTAATATAGAGAAAATCATTTTAAAGAGCCAGGATGGGAAAGTGAGTGGAGCAGGTATGCTGCCAGTATACATAGATGCTCATACATTCACCGAATGGACGCTATCAGAGACGCTCAGGTAGTAGCACTTCATCATGGCATACTTTACACTAGGTGATACATAGTTCTACAGGGAGACTGGCCTTGAGGACAGGATATCTTCTTTAAGGAGCCATAATTTATATGGACCTGGCATGTTCTGATTCACCTCATTCCAGAAATGCCCTACAGGATTAGAAAGGTTATCCATTACTGGACAAACCCAGTCTGGAACAGAATGATTGCAATCTTCTCCTCTGAGAGGCTGCAGCCCATTAGTCAGAAGCCAGTGATTGGCTGCAGCAGTCATGTGACATGACAATGTCAATATGGACAGATCTATAATTTACCTGACCAACTCTAGAAAAAGCCAGCTGAGGACAGCGCCAGACTAGTCTTGCTTCTGGTTACAGTCTAAGGCTAAATGTTCTAACTACATGTTTTCTGAAATACCGGAGCATTTCAGGAGAAAAATATACCTGGCTGCAATGGTGCAGCCGGGCTCTGATTCACGCTGCTCATGGTTTCGGCGGCAGCATCAATCCACTGACAGGTTCCTTCTAATTGCTGAACTGTATTTCACTAGTCCCATAGAACTTGTCACTCAAAAAGCTGATGATTTTATAAACTTTATTTTCTTGGGTTTCAAAACCTAAACATCTGAGCTGACCACTACAGGTATGTATAGAATCAGCATGATAGTGCCAGTATAGCACGGGCTTTAGGTTATATATGAAAATCCTGGTGATTGGTTCCCTTTCATTCTCTAAATGGTGTAAAGTTAGAAGTGCGGTACCGCAGGGATCTGTGCTAGGACAAGACATGAGCGGACTCGTGGAAGTTCAGTTCAGACTTGACCTGAGCCCCAATAGAAGTCACTAATTGGGCAGTTAAGGTCTCTGACACATGCAGCCAGCCATAAAACAGGTCACTTCCGGTGGTTGACTACAGTTTTTCAATTTTTTTGAGGGGTGCACTCTACATCCAATCACGCTGCTCTTACCACCAGTGTGAGCCAATCAAACATAGCAAGAGGCTCACACTGGACTGAGCACTAAGCGTACCTGAGCACAGTGATGCTCGCATGAGTGGTTTGCATACATAAAGCATCTGAACTCAAAGTCTGTTTTTTTTGTGGTAAAGTCTGAGCTCGGTATGAACATCAAACAACTAACTCAGGTTCGCTCATCTCTAGCTAGGACTACTGATGAGCGAGTGTGTTTGCCACTCGATTCAGCATTGGGGTGTTCAGGAACTCGCAGAGCTCGGCCGAGTATTGAGGATGCTCAGATGTTTAGTCCGTGAAACAACGATCATAACGCACAGGCATCCCAGAGAGAGCCAATCGCAAACTCTGAATAGCTCTCACTGGGGTTAAAGCAGATGTAGTGTGTCAAAATGGCTGGTTGTATATGGGAGAAAAAAAACAAACTGCCCAATCATTGACTTCCATTACACTTGCTCCTCTAGTTGAGCCCTTTCACAGCATCTGACCTGTTCAACTCGAGGACCAAGCACCAGAGCATTTTAGTGCTCGCCCATCTCTAGTTCGGACCAATTCTTTTTTATCTCTATTAATGGCCTTGTGGATGGGATTAAAATAATAGTGGTGGTCGACTAGATTATTACATGAGATGGAAGGCTTCACCTATAATGAGAGGTTAGATAAGTTGGGCTTGTTGTGATTAAAGAGACAACTCCTCAGATGAGATCTTATTTTCATATATCCTGTTTCCCCGAAAATAAGGCTATGTGCGCACGTGTGCGTAATTCATGAAGTTACGCTGCGCTTTGTAGCGCAGCGTAACTGCATGCGTCCTGCGTCCCCTGCACAATCTATGGAGATTGTGCAGGGGCCGTGCGCACATGGCATATTAGAGTGCAGCGCTTCGGCTGCTGCCCGAATCGCTGCGTTCTAAGAAGTGACATGTCACTTCTTCCGTGCGCTTTGCCGGCAGCCCCTGCTCTGTCTATGGCAGGAGCTGCAGGCAGAGCGCACGTTCTCGCCGGCACCATGCGCTTCAGAACGGAGCTTTTCAGCTGCGCTCTGAAGCGCACCTTTTCGGTGCGGTGCAGAGCGCACACGTGCGCACATAGCCTAAGAGTGTCTTATATTAATTTTATTCACAAAGATGTGCTAGGTCTTATTTTCAGGGGATGTCTTATTTTTCCATGAAGAAGAATTCACATTTATTGTTCACCAAAAAAATGAACATTTATTATATACTATACAGTAGTGGTCATCATAAACCAGCATAAACAGCCAAATTGTTAATCCTATCAAGAATTTCTTGTTACTACCATTATTTGTATAACCAGGCCGCAGCCAACGAGAAAAAATGAGGGAGTAAGTTTCAAAAACAAAAAAGGGAACCCCAATAAAATATAACTTTTATTCTTAATACTAAAAAGGTCAGAGACCAAATTCACAAAGATATCCTTTTTGCACCTCTGCTTTGACTGCTTAGGGAGGCTTCTGCATTGGCGGTCTACTCGCTGTTTGTCCCCTGATGATTTCCTGGTACTTGTGGGATGAAACGGGGAGGGGCGTCTTCTTAGGACAACATCTCAGATAAGTCTATTTGGCCAACCCTCTGATTGGGATGGAGAGACTCTGTATTCTTTAAGTGGTGTTTTTTTTGTGCTGTGCAGGGCCTAATAGGGACATGCAAGGTTTCCACCATAACCCTAGGCCGTCATACCCTCCATTGCTAGTTAGGGAGCGGCTGACTAGGGCTGATTTAGGGCCAGTCTGTGTGATCATCTTCCCTCCGAGCATCTGTTATTTCACGTTCGGCACTTTATCTATCCTTGTTTATTTGGTCTCTGACGTTTTTAATATCAAGAATAAAAGTTATATTTTATTGGGGTTCCTTTTTTGTTTTTGAACACTGCCATTATTTCCATGTACAACATACCCTGGTGTTCTGTTCGGCGGGTATGCTTCCAAACAAAAACTTTGCTTAGGTCTTACTTTCGGGGGAGGCCTTATATTTAGCAGTTCAGCAAAACCTTTACTAGGTCTTATTTTCAGGGGATGTCTTATTTTCAAGGAAACATGGTACAAATACAAGTGTGGTTAATACAAATGACTGACACATGACTTACTCTTTTTCAAAGACCTTACAAAAGATATGGTAACAGTCACTGTGTACAGGAAAGGCGATTCTGGCAGCAAAAGAAGAAAGGGTTCTTTACAGTTAGAGCAGTCAGACTGTGGAATGCCCTACCACAAGAGGTAGTGAGGTGGGGGGTACTAGAAAAGAATTTAAAAACACTCTGGATTCTTTTCTCACAACAGGCATTTCTGGGTTATAAATAATCTAGCGATAGAAGAGAATGTATAGCTGATAGAGAAAGGATGAACTTAATGGACCTGTGTCTTTATTCAACCTATGTAACTACGCATGACAAGGGTCCACTGTGCTACAAGATGTCTCTAATAAAGTGGTCTTTCAGTGTATAAAGACGCTATTTGTTAAGTGCATATCATGGTGGCACTTTTTCGAATACAATGCTTTCTGATCACTAACTTAGAGGCAAAGATTTAACAGCAATGCTAAATAGCTGGAGGAAAACACAATGAATATGAAATGAAGTAATAGCAGAAACCTATACATTAACTACATGATGGAAAAATAATTACATTTACATAGCGGAGCCGTTGAAGCATTTTTCATTACATGCAACTTCATTATTATGTTTGTAATTAAGATGTCTGGAGTGTAAATCACTGGAGTTGATCGTCAGTAATGAATTTACAACGCAGGGTTTAATGCAAATTGTGGATGTAGTGAGATGCGGGATTTTTTCTTTTAATTTGAAATTATGGAGACAATGGGTTTCCGTGATGTTTGTAATCTACAGTAGGCCAAAGCTAATGTGGTGCATCGATTAACACAAAATAATGTTAGGGGAGACTTACTGCAGGACTCCAGAGATTATCTATCTAATATATATATATAAAGCTGAGTGTGAGTGTGAGAGTGAGTGAGTGAGTGAGTGAGTGAGTGTGTGTGTGTGTGTGTGTGTGTGTGTGTGTGTGTGTGTGTGTGTGTGTATGTCCCCGCTAAAGGAATCCGCACTGTTCCATTTACAGTCATTAAATTTTGCACAGACACCAACGTCATAGACTATGTTTTGAGGGGAAATTTTAACCCCGCACTTTACAGTTGCGTATTTGCCAAAAAAAAAAACTGCTTACTGTTGGGATGTGTGAGGTAATATATTGACTGTTTTGACAGCCTGGGTATTTATCGGGTGCTCTATATCAAACAATCCCAGCTTTGCTCCTATTTTGCTACCAGTCATTAATAGGAGCTGTGATTGGTTGCTATAGGCAATGAACGACATTCTTAGTATAAGGGTATGTGCACACGATCAGGACCCGTTGCGTCCTGGATGAGGCTGGTCCTGACCTGAGAGACTGCGAGTATCCTTCACATGAGACTGCAGCTGCTTGTGCCCACGGTCCGGGCTCAGGCAGTTGTGGTCTCTTGCTGTGTTCTCCCTGTGGAGAATGCTCGCATTTCCACAGCAAAGAATTGACATGAGCAGCACCGCAGGTCTGTTTTCACTGCAGAACAAACAAGCAGAGTGGGCATGTACAACGTAGTGTTTTGGACGCAACATACACACACTGCGTCTAAAACGCTGTGAACACTGATCGTGGGCATACAGCCTTAGTCAGCTTATGTGTCAGTTAATATGATTTCTTTATCGTTCCTATGGGAGACCCAGACATTGGGTGTACAGCTTCTGCCTCCGGAGGACACACAAAGTACTACACTAAAAAGTGTAGCTCCTCCCTCTGAGCATATACACCCCCTGGATAACCAGATCTAGCCAGTTCATTGCTTTGTGTTCAGGAGGCATACATCCACACATGCATTCTCATCTGATTTTTCATTTTTGGAAAGTTTTTGAAGAAAAGCGGGTCCAAGCTGGACTCCCGGCATGTCCCTTCTCACCCCACTGTGTCGGCGGTGTTGTTAGGGTTGATTCCAAGGCTGGAGCCTTACATGCCGCGCTCCTTCACCATCCCTAGGGCTCTGGCTTGAAGTGGGAGCCAGCACGGTTCTCCTTGCTTTGCAGGAGGCCGGTCTCCATCCGCAGCCCTTCAGGATCCTGCTGGACGGAGCACTCATCCCCAGGGACTTGGAACCCTGCGTCTCAGCAAGCTAAGTATCTGAGACGTTTATATTCGGGGGGTCCCTTGTACTTTATTGTTGGGGAGAGTGTGCTGTGTCACTGTTCTGACATTTCCGGCCGGTTCTCTGGTTGTCGCCTGAGAACCGCGCCGATGGGGCCTGCGCGCCGGCCGCATCGCTTAAATTTAGGCCCCGGCTTCGCCGGAGGCCTACTTTCGATTTCACTGCCCTTGAATGTCAATCATGCAGAGGGACAGTGCGGCTCCGCCCAGCGGCCGTTCGGCACAGGGGAGGGACACTCCTCTCTGAGTACATGTCCCCTCCCCTGTAAATCTCCTTGGCCCTCCAGATCCCGCTCTCAGAGCAGGTCCCGCCCCCTCTCCTCGCTCCGACGCTATTTTATCAGCGTTTCTCTCTGCGATCGGCGCTGGCTGCAGCATCCCTGCTAAGCTGCTTGGGGGTCCGGGCTGTGGGATCTGGAGGGCACACAAACGGTCTGGTAAGCCACAACCTCCGGTTGTGGACCTGCTTATATACTCTCTGAGGGTCATTCTGGCTCAGAGCCCCCACTTCAGCAGCATGTCTCACACGAGGAGCAAGGCTGCAAGGCTGTACTCAATATGCACTGCATGTAAGCTCGTGCTGCTTGAACCGAGCACATATCCACATTGTGATGCCTGCTCTAACCTGACAATGCCTCAGCCTGGAATCGCACCCACAGTGGTCCCTCCGGCTGCTCCGGCTCCGGTGGCTGAACCCCCGGCTTGGGTAGAATCCTTCTCTAGGTCAATCTCCCAGTCTTTTCCCGACTCCATGGGACAGCTGTCCCGGACTTTGCTGAACATGCATCAGCCCCCTTCTCAGGGCGCCTCTGCTGCTAGGGCTCTCTCAGCGGAGCTCACAGAGGATTCTTCATCTGGTCCCAGACCCCGTCCTCCTAAGAGGAGACGCAGGGCTCCCTCTCCTTCCTTGTCCCGCGGCTCTGATTCAAGAGCTGACTCGCAGGACGAGGAGGATGCCGTTACTGGGGGCTCGGAGGCTACCTCCATGTGCCCCATTGATCTGTCCGAAAGTGACTCAGATGTTAGTGATTTGATTGCGTCCATTAATTCTGTACTGGACCTCAATCCGCCAGTATCAGAGGAGCAACCCTCTCTGGCAGAAAAGCACCAGTTTACCTTGCCTAAGAGGACAAGGAGTGTGTTCTTTAACCACTCCAGTTTTCAGGCCACTGTGACCAAGCCTAGGGCCTGTCCTGACAAACGCTTCCCAAAGCGTGGTTCTGATGACCGTTTTCCCTTTCCACCTGAGGTGGTCAAGGAGTGGGCTCATTCACCAAAGGTAGACCCTCCGGTGTCTAGACTCTCAGCCCGGACAGTTGTATCAGTGGCTGATGGCACCTCTCTTAAGGATTCCACTGACCGCCAGGTTTACCTTCTGGCCAAATCTGTATATGAGGCGGCAGGGGCCTCGTTCTCCCCATCTTTTGCAGCAGTGTGGGCTCTCAAAGCCATCTCTGCTTCTCTAGAGGAGATGCATTCCCTCACCAGGGAATCTATGCCCGAAATGGTTGCCTTAACTTCCCAAGCTTCAGCTTTTTCATCCTATGCCATGTCTGCCATGCTGGAGGCTTCTCACCGCACTGCGGTGGCTTCGGCTAATTCCCTCGCTATCCGCAGGATCTTGTGGCTTCGAGAGTGGAAGGCAGATGCTTCTTCAAAGAAGTACCTTGCTGGGCTCCCTTTTGCTGGATCCAGGCTATTCGGTGAACAACTGGATGAAATTATTAAGGAAGCTACTGGCGGGAAGAGTACTTCCATGCCACAAACTAAAACCAGGAAACCTGCCCAGGGTAGGAACCAGTCGAGGTTTCGTTCCTTTCGTTCCTCCAACTGGTCATCCTCTAAGCCCTCGGCCTCGTCCACTAACTCAGCCAAGGACCAAAAACCCAACTGGCGCACAAAGGCGCGTCCACAGAAGACCGCAGGAGCTGCTGCCACTAAGGCAGCCTCCTCTTGACTATCTGGCCGCGCCAGCAACGTCCTTAGTCGGTGGCAGGCTCTCCCACTTTGGCGACGTGTGGTTTCAACACGTCTCCGATCAGTGGGTGCGGGATATCATCTCCCACGGCTACAGGATAGAATTCTCTTCCAGCCCGCGAAACAGATTTTTTCTGTCAACTCCCCCCTGCTCCAAGGCCGCCGCCTTCTCTCAGGCCGTGGCATCCTTGCAGGCCAACGGAGTAATTGTACTGGTTCCCGCCCGGGAACGGTTCAGAGGTTTCTACTCAAATCTCTTCCTAGTCCCCAAAAAGGACGGTTCCTTCCGGCCCATTCTGGATCTCAAGCTTCTCAACAAGCATGTTCAGGTGCGGCATTTTCGCATGGAGTCTCTGCGATCAGTCATTGCCTCAATGACCCAAGGAGATTTCCTGGCATCCATCGACATCAGAGATGCCTATCTGCATGTGCCAATTGCAGTTTCACACGAGCGTTGGCTACGTTTTGCAATCGGAGAGGAACATTTCCAATTCGTGGCTCTCCCCTTCGGGTTAGCCACGGCCCCTCGAGTATTCACCAAGGTCATGGCAGCAGTGGTTGTGGTTCTGCACCTCCAGGGGTTGGCAGTGATTCCTTACCTGGACGACCTTCTAGTCAAGGCTTCATCCAGCGCAGACTGTCAGCGGAGTGTCTCGCTCACTCTCGCCACTCTAGTCCAATTCGGGTGGCTTGTCAATCTGCCCAAATCCACTCTGACTCCGACCCAGAGGCTCACGTACCTAGGGATGCAATTCGAGACTCTGCCGGCACTTGTGAAGCTGCCCTTAGTCAAACAGCAGTCCCTCCATTTGGCGGTGCGCTCTCTGCTGAGGCCCCGCCGTCATTCCATCAGGCACCTAATGCAGGTGCTGGGTCAGATGGTGGCGTCAATGGAGGCTGTTCCCTTTGCCCAGTTCCATCTGCGTCCTCTGCAGCTGGACATTCTCCGCTGTTGGGACAAGCGGACTTGCTACTTGCACAGGCTAGTGGCTCTGTCGCCACAGACCAGGGGCTCCCTTCAGTGGTGGCTTCGGCCCCTCTCTCTGTCTCAGGGACGCTCCTTCCTGGCCCCGTCCTGGGTGATCCTCACAACGGATGCCAGTCTATCCGGCTGTGGAGCGGTATGTCTCCACCACCGAGCACAGGGCACTTGGACTCCGTCCGAATCAGCCCTCTCGATCAATGTGCTGGAAACCAGAGCTGTGCTTCTAGCTCTCCTAGCCTTTCACCACCTTTTGGCGGGCAAGCACATCCGAGTCCAGTCAGACAACGCGACAGCGGTTGCCTACATCGATCACCAAGGCGGGACACGCAGCCGCCTGGCAATGTTGGAGGTTCAATGCATCCTTCAATGGACGGAGGACTCCAAGTCCACCATATCCGCAGTCCACATCCCAGGCGTGGAAAACTGGGAAGCAGATTATCTCAGCCGTCAAACCGTGGACAGTGGCGAGTGGTCCCTGCATCCGGCAGTGTTTCGGTCAATCTGCCGCAAGTGGGGCACTCCGGAAGTGGATCTAATGGCATCCCGGCACAACAACAAGGTTCCGGTTTACGTGGCTCGCTCCCACGATCCTCAGGCCTTTGCAGCGGACGCTCTGGTTCAAGATTGGTCCCAGTTTCGTCTGTCCTACGTGTTTCCCCCTCTAGCTCTCTTGCCCAGAGTTCTGCGCAAGATCAGAATGGAGGGCCGTCGGGTCATCCTCATTGCTCCGGACTGGCCCAGGCGAGCTTGGTACCCAGACCTGCTCCATCTGTCCATAGAGGTGCCGTGGCATCTTCCGGACCGTCCAGACCTTCTCTCACAAGGTCCGTTTTTCCGCCAGAATTCTGCGGCTCTCAGATTGACGGCGTGGCTCTTGAGTCCTGGATCTTGACGGCTTCTGGTATTCCTCCTGAAGTCATCTCCACTATGACTCGGGCTCGGAAGTCTTCCTCGGCCAAAATCTATCACAGGACCTGGAGAATTTTCCTGTCCTGGTGTCGCTCTTCCGGCCATGCTCCTTGGCCTTTTTCCTTGCCGACCCTTCTGTCCTTTCTACAGTCCGGTCTGCAGCTAGGACTATCCCTCAATTCCCTCAAGGGACAAGTCTCGGCTCTGTCAGTGTTGTTCCAGCGGCGTATCGCCCGGCTGGCTCAGGTGCGCACCTTCATGCAGGGCGCGTCTCACATCATTCCGCCTTACCGGCGGCCCTTGGATCCCTGGGACCTCAATCTGGTCCTCACGGCCTTGCAGAAACCCCCCTTTGAGCCTCTTAGGGAGGTTTCTTTGTCTCGTCTTTCACAGAAAGTGGTCTTTCTAGTGGCCATAACTTCCCTCAGGAGAGTCTCTGATTTGGCTGCGCTCTCTTCGGAGTCACCTTTTTTGGTTTTTCATCAAGACAAGGTGGTTCTCCGTCCGACTCCGGACTTTCTCCCTAAGGTGGTTTCTCCTTTCCACCTTAACCAGGACATTTCCCTGCCTTCCTTTTGTCCGGCTCCTGTTCATCGCTTTGAAAAAGCGTTGCATACTCTGGTTCTGGTCGGGCGCTCCGGATCTATGTGTCTCGCACCGCTGTTCTTAGGCGGTGCACCTCTCTTTTTGTGCTAACCACAGGTCGGCGTAAGGGCCTCTCGGCTTCTAAGCCGACCTTAGCTCGTTGGATTAGGTCGGCCATTTCCGATGCCTACCAGTGTACTCAGGTGCCTCCCCCGCCGGGGATCAAGGCACACTCGACCAGAGCTGTCGGTGCCTCTTGGGCTTTCAGGCACCAGGCTACGGCTCAGCAGGTCTGTCAGGCTGCCACTTGGACTAGTCTGCATACCTTTTCAAAGCACTACAAAGTGCATGCTCATGCTTCGGCAGATGCGAGCTTGGGCAGATGCATCCTTCAGGCGGCTGTCGCCCATTTGTGAAGTTAGGTTCCGCCTACTTCTCAGTTCTCTGTTTATTCCCACCCATGGACTGCTTTGAGACGTCCCAATGTCTGGGTCTCCCATAGGAACGATAGAGAAAAAGAGAATTTTGTTTACTTACCGTAAATTCTTTTTCTTATAGTTCCGTATTGGGAGACCCAGCACCCTCCCTGTTGCCTGTTGGCAGTTTCTTGTTCCGCGTGTTATCACCGGCTGTTGTTGTAGACAGAGGCTCCGGTTGTTCCGGTTCTTGCTCTATCTTTACTTGTGGGTGGCTATTCTCCTTCAGCTTTTGCACTAAACTGGCTAGATCTGGTTATCCAGGGGGTGTATATGCTCAGAGGGAGGAGCTACACTTTTTAGTGTAGTACTTTGTGTGTCCTCCGGAGGCAGAAGCTATACACCCAATGTCTGGGTCTCCCAATATGGAACTATAAGAAAAAGAATTTACGGTAAGTAAACAAAATTCTCTTTTTTAGTGGTGAGACGGGGAACATGAGAGAGCGAGACAGAGAGAAGGAGAGTGGGAGAGAGAATGGCCGAGTGGGAGACAAAGAGACAGGGAGAGAGCGTGTAAGGGAGAGAGAGGGAAAGAGGGGGAGAGAGAGAGTGGGGGGGGGGGAGAGAGAGTGGGGGAGAGAGAGAGAGAGAGAGTGGGGGAGAGAGAGGGAGAGCGGGTGAGTGGGAGAGAGAGAGGGGGGAGGGAGAGAAAGAGAGGTTGAGTGGGAGAGAGAGCGAGAGATGGAGAGGGCGAGTGGGAGAGAGACTTAGGCTGCTTTCACACATCAGTTTTTTGCCATCAGGCACAATCCGGGAAAAACTAAAAAAAACGGATCCGGCACCTGTTGCCGCCGGATCCGTTTTTCCCTCATAGACTTTTATTAGCGCTGGATTGTGCCGGATGGCCTTGCGTTTCATGCGTTTTTTGCCGGATCTGGCAAAATGTACTTGTCTGGCAGCCGGATGAAACGTTGAAGTGAACGTTTTTGTGTCCGGCAAAAAAAACGGATTGCGCCGGATCCGACGCCATACGGTTTTATATTGGAAGCCTATGGACGCCGCATTGGGTGTAATGCAACAAAAAACGGATCCGGCTGCCGGATCCGTTTTTTTTTAACTGAGCATGCTCAGAATCACACCGGATCTGCCAAAACACTGAAGGAACTGATGGAAAAAACAGATGCAACCGATCCGTTTTTTCGCCGGATCCGTTGCATCAGTTTTTTCGCCTGATCATGCCTGATGCCAAAAAACTGATGCGTGAAAGCAGCCTTAGCTACTATCCTGGGCAATGCCTGGTACTACAGCTTGTTATTGTATAATTGTCATTATTTCTGTCCCTAGTCCCTCACTGAAAGGACGGTATCTGGTGCTATGTGGGACTGTGGCTTGGCGTTCTGAGACTAAATACACTAAATTTGGGCTAGGCTAGCATAGTATATGCAGTTTTGTTTTCCTGTTCCATGGACCAAAATGACAAATGATTGCTTTGGTGGCAGACACTTTATATTTGGAAAATGGCAGAACCTGTAATGGAGCATACTAGTGGAGAGGCAGAAGAGATAACAGCTGACACTCTGTTAATGAGTACTTGTTAAATTGGCTCATTTTTGCTTTTATTTTATTCCCATTGCTCCCGAGTATTCAGTTGTCTCTCCCTAAACTCACTGTATAGTTCCAGAGATACATGTTTTTTTTTTAATTAGTGCTCATTTCTATAGTCTTTACAAAAGGGGCATAACTCAGGAATCTGTGGGGTGCATCTCTTAAGCTACTCTGCATAATTACCCTGTAAGCTCCACCCACTTGGAAAAGATCATACCTATTAGCACTAACTATAAGTCTCATATGTCTGGAACTGTATGGATCTGTCAGTAGGATCAACCCTCCTAACCCGTCAATATTGTCATATAGGTCCTAGAAAGATGAAAATAATGATATCTGTGATCCAATGTCTTATTCCAGAGAAATACATGTTTTTCTTAAAATGTAAATGTAAATGAGCTTTAAGATTTATGGGCAGGACATAGATCTCCCTGAAAATCTGCCTTCAGAGTTTATATTAAATGAAAGGGGGAGTTATCAGTGTGAGTCATGTAATGACTGACAGTCTGCTCTCCTGATCTACATGTCTCAGTACGTTCAAAAGTGCTGCATCCCTATGTAAGACTTATAACACTTTGGACTTCTCAGAGTCTGCTTAATCTTTTTTGGCCCACTCTGCAAGGAATATAGGCTGTTTAATAATTCTGCACACCTTAATAAAGGGTGTATCCTTAGAATTATAACCTCCATCATTACACAAATACACAGCACCTGATCTGCTTCATCTATTAAGCATTCTAGTTTAGTGTTGGAAAATCTGCATAAAAATGATGATCTGGTTAAAATATTCTTTGTCTAATAATTCTGCACACGGTGTGTGTGTGTGTGTGTATATATACATATATATATATATATATATACACATATATATACATATACACACATATATATATATCTATAATTGCCTTATTCTGTCTGTCTTGCTCCAACATGACGTCATTACAGTGACAACCGTCGCATTGGCCGCTCGGCCACGCCCCCCGCACACTGTGTCCGCACGGCCACGCCCCCCACACACTGTGCCCGCTCAGCCACGCCCCCTCACACTGTGCCCGCTTGGTCACGCCCCCACACACTGTGCCCGCCCAGCCACGCCCCCCGCACACATTGGGCACCTATACACCTCCCCCCAGGACTACTCCACCTATTAGACACCTCCCCCCAGGACTACTCCACCTATTAGACACCTCCCCCCAGGACTACTCCATCTATTAGACACCTCCCCCCAGGACTACTCCACCTATTAGACACCTCCCCCCCAGGACAACTCCACCTATTAGACACCTCCTCTCAGGACTACTCCTCCTATTAGACACCTCCCCCCCAGGAGTACTCCACCTATTATCCTCCTCTCCCCCAAAACATACCTCCTCCCAAAACACACACACACACCCACACAAACCGCACAACACACACAGCACCACACACACAACGCTGCAGACACACAGCGCTCCACAAACAACGCAACACACACACACAACACCGCTCTCACAGACCCCCACACCCAGACAACACCCAGAACATTTACAGCGCCCTACACAAACACTTGGCAACTACATACAACAACATCTATATATATATATACACCCTGTCCACACATCATGTTTGGAAAGAGGCAATTTGCTAAAGTATTTTAGAAGTGGTCAAATAACATTTAAACTGGAAACGTATGTGTGAATTCTGCTACTCATAAACAATGTAACACATACAAAACCACAACATCCGAAAATAGAATCTGGTTAATTTACTTTACAAACTGCCAAAGTACAGCATGTGTCACTGTGAATAGGAGTTTACCACAGAGAATGCTATTCAGCCTATAAATAAAGCATCTTCTTTCTAAAATATAGTCTGGCTGCAAAAAATGGTTTATTCTTAATATATGCAAAATGTATAATGGATTACACCATATTCTGAAACAGCATGTGACAGCGCCAGAAGTTTTTTTTTATTTTTTCTTTGTTAGGAAGTGAGAGCTAATTTGTATACTTTTCTCCCATGAAGGTCTGTCTGTAAGAGAAGACTCCATACTTGACTTGTGTGTGGCAATTAATTACTATGGACACATTTAGTATGCATGTTTTCCCAACATATAGACTAAATATAGATGAAATCATACAGGCAAAGAAATCAAACCACAGATGGCCTTAAATTAAGTGATGTGCAATAAGATACTACACAGGGAAAAAGTATTGAACGCGTGAAAAACAAAACGTGCAAAAAGCCATGGTAAGTCATGACACTAGCTGAAATCTAACAGTAATTAGAAAGCAAACCAGTCATTGAGTGAAAAACATCAACTGGTTCAACTGATGGCCGATAAAAGTGTCTCATTACCAAAGTACCAAAGAAGAAACATCTCATGATGGGTAAAACCAGTGAGCTGTCTCAAGAGTTTAGCAACAACCTTATTTTTGCAAAACATACTGATGGCATAGCCTACAGACGAATTTCTCAACTATTGAAGGTTCGTTATTTGTGACAAATACTGGAATGGTAGAATAAAGTTTATGGCACACTTGGAATTATGGGTGCTCAAGAAGGGTTCAAACCCGTCATTAGATACAAAAAAAAAAAGAAAAGTTGGCACACCAAAATGAATATAAGGAATTTATTGTACAACCCCTGGCAAAAATTATGGAATCACCTGGCTCTGAGGATGTTCATTCAGTTGTTTACTTTTTGCAACTTTCTGGCTTTAAGACACAGTAAAAAAAATCATGAAAACATAATGTGCTAGCCAGTAACGGTTACTTTTCAAGACCAAACAGGGGAAAAAATTATGGAATCACTCAATTATGAGGAAAAAAATATGGAATCATGAAAAACAAACAAAAGAACACTCCAATACATCACTAGTATTTGTTGCACCACCTCCGGCTTTTATAACAGCTTGCAGTCGCTGAGGCATGGACTTAAAGGGAACCTGTCAGCAGAAATGTCCCCTAAAACCTAACAGATTCCCCCTCTGCAGCTCCTGGGCTGCATTCTATAAAGGTCCCTGTTATGATTGTGCCCACTTTCTGACCGAAAAAAAGTGTTTATAAAGTTGTACCTTTTTGGCTTCTGATTCTGTAAATCCGTCACGGGGGCGGGCTGCCTGATGGCCGTTATTCTGCCCCCTGGTCCTGTATGCCGCCCCCATCGCTGATTTCAATACTTCTGGACGCCGCCCACTGCTACAGCCATCCCCGCGCATGCCCAGTGCCCATCTCTCGGGGATGAGCACTGTGCCCAGCGTCACGTGCACGCAGGGTTAAGATTATGGGCGGTGCTGTGATGTTTATTCCTAAGCAACCGCCCATAATCGCGGGACCGCGCTTTCGGTGTAGTCACTGCTCCGCGCTCTTCCCATCTATTTCCTGCCTCGGGGCAAGATGGGAAGGAGGCGAAGTGAGGTCAGCAGCAGCGCGCTTGCGCAGAAAGAAGCAGGCCGAGGGGGAAAGCGCGGTCCCGCGATTATGGGCGGTTGCTTAGGAATAAACATCACAGTACCGCCCATAATCTTAACCCTGCGTGCACGTCACCAGCGGTGACGCTGGGCACAGTGCTCATCCCCGAGAGATGGGCACTGGGCATGCGAGGGGATGGCTGGAGCAGTGGGCGGCGTCCAGAAGTATTGAAATCAGCGATGGGGGCGGCATACAGGACCAGGGGGCAGAATAACGGCCATCAGGCAACCCGCCCCCGTGACGGATTTACAGAATCAGAAGCCAAAAAGGTACAACTTTATAAACACTTTTTTTCGGTCAGAAAGTGGGCACAATCATAACAGGGACCTTTATAGAATGCAGCCCAGGAGCTGCAGAGGGGGAATCTGTTAGGTTTTAGGGGACATTTCTGCTGACAGGTTCCCTTTAATGACTGACAAACAGTACTCTTCATGAGTCTGGCTCCAATTTTTTCTGATTGCTGTTGCCAGATCAGCTTTGTAGGTTGGCGCCTTGTCATGGTCCATTGTCTTCAACTTCCACCAAAGATTTTCAATTGGATTGAGATCCGGACTATTTCAAGGCCATGACATTGACCTTATGTGTCTTCTTTCAAGGAATGTTTTCACAGTTTTTGCTCTGTGGCAGGATGCATTATCATCTTGATACATGATTTCATCATCCCAAAACATCTTTTCAATTGATGGGATAAGAAAAGTGTCCAAAATTTCAATGTAAACTTGGGCATTTATTGAAGATGTAATGACAGCCATATCCCCAGTGCCTTTACCTGACATGCAGCCCCATAACATCAATGACTGTGTAAATTTACATGTTCTCTTCAGGCAGTCATCTTTATAAATCTCAATGGAATGACCCCAAACAAAAGTTTCAGCATCATCACCTTGCCCAATGCAGATTTGCGATTTATCACTGAATATGACTTTCATCCATCCAGTCATCCACAGTCTACGATTGCCCATTGTAACCTTGATTTTTTCTGATGGCTTTTGTTTAGCTTTTCTGTATGTAAACCCTATTTCCTTTAGGCGGTTTCTTACAGATCGGTCACAGACATTGACTCCAGTTTCCTCCTATTCGTTCCTCATTTGTTTTGTTGTACATTTCCAGTCTTGGAGACATATTGCTTTAAGTTTCTTGTCTTGACGCTTTGATGTCTTCCTTGGTCTACTAGTATGTTTGCCTTTAACAACCTTCCCATGTTGTTTGTATTTGGTCCAGAATTTAGACACAGCTGACTGTGAACAACCAACATCTTTTGCAACATTGCGTGATTATTTACCCTCTTTTAAGAGTTTGATAATCATCTCCTTTGTTTCAATTGACATCTCTCGTGTTGGAACTATGATTCATGTCAGTCCACTTGGTGCAACAGCTCTCCAAGGTGTGATCACTCCTTTTTAGATGCAGACTAACCAGCAGATCTTATTTAATGAAGATGTTAGTTTTGGGAATGAAAATTTACAGGGTGATTCCATAATTTTTCCTCATAATTGAATGATTCCATAATTTTTCCCCATTTGGTCTTGAAAAGTAACCATTACTGGCAAGCACATTATTTTTTTCATGATTTATTTAGTGTTTCTTAAAGCCAGAAAGTTGCCATTTGAAATGACTGTAGTTTGGTGCCATGTCTGTGCTCTGCTTTTTTTAAACTAAAGTAAACAACAGAATGAACATCCTCAGAGCCAGGGGAGTCCATAATTGTTGCCAGGGGTTGTACAGGCAATCCAAAAAATGTAACATTTCAAACCCCAATATTTGGATCTGGGTATATACATATATCTGGCAAAAATTAAGAAAATCTGAAATAATAGTTTATAGAACAAAAGAACAAGTTACATTTGCTCAAAAATATACCTATAAAGAGAAAAATCAGAAAAACTGAAAATTTGGAAGTGGTCTCTTAATTTTTGCCAAAGCTACACACACACACACACACACACACACACACACACACGCATACGCACACGCACACGCACACACTTCATATTGCTGCACAAATGAAGTATTTGATAGACAAGTAGAAGTAGATGTGTTGATGAATGATTGCAGCACAGCTGCAGTTCCTTTTTCTCATGTTGTGTGAGGCAAGAAGGGGCTGAAACATTTAGACATTTGATTGTCTCAGAGTGTTGTGCACAGAATTATGGGCTGTGTGGGCAGCATGAAATCACAGCAAAATACGGTATATACTCTATACTCACTGTGGATTTTTTTTACACAACTGTCAGTGTACATAGGCTTAGGTATAAAAAGTTAATAAACTTTGTTTCCTTTTCAATATATAGGAATCCTGGAAAAAATTGTCAAGTTTTTAAATTCCAATGAAAAGTCCCACCCACATGCTTTGCATTATAAGCTGCTGAGGATCCGAACCACAAATCTGCATCAAAGCCACAACATCCAGGATCACCTTAATAGTATACATTTAAACATTAAGGTAATTTGTTCCACAAAAGTTTAAGGGTAAATTCTGTCAACTTTCTTATGTAAAGAATGTATTTTCTTTCTCAGGTCTTGTGACATTTCTCTTTCATGTGGTGCCATTGCTGAGAATGAAATGGGAAGTTGTTTTCTTTGTTAAGTAACTTTCTGCTCAGCACCTGTTTATTGGACTTCTCTGTAGTCAAATCTTTGTTAATTAGATTTGTGTAGTCTTAACTTTAGCTTTACTCCTAAGACTTTTATTAGGGACTACTCATTTTCACAACATGGTCTTGAATTCATTTGTTGGGAAAAGATTTTTGGGGTGTGCAAAATCTCAAATCTTATATCCAATTAATGGCCCAGATTTGTGGGAGTATTTTGTATTATGCTATCCAATAGAAAAAGGTTGATTCTGAAAGGAAACCAAAGGTTTTCTGACAAATCTGTTGCGTACTTATGTACACGCAGCACTGTATATATGTCTGCATTTTAAGACACTCTGTTACTGTTATACCTTGTGTGATGAAGAGACCTAAGCAGTCGTAAGGCCCTATGCGCACTTACCGTTTTTTCCCGCGGATTTCCTGCGGTTTTGCTGCATGTTTTGCTGCAGAAAATGTTCATAACATCTCTGCAGTGAATCACCAGCAAAACCTATGGAAAAAAAAATGTTGTGCGCACCAGGCGGATTTTGACAGCTGCATGTTTTGCTGCAGGATTCCCGCAGCAAAAACAATTGCATGTCACTTCTTTTCCGCACGTCGCTGCGGGATTTCACTCCATTGACTGCAATGTAATCGTGAAATCCCGCAGGGAATAACGCAGGCAGCAAATTCTGTGCGGTTCATTGCGCTTTTCTGCGTTATTCCCTCCGGTATTTCGCGGTTTACCTGTGGCAATGTTCAGCATTGCCCTGCGGTTTTGCAGAGAAGTGATGTCATTATGACAGGAAGAGGAAGCGGAGCAGAGAGTAAACACACACAGACATCACAGACACAGACATAGAACACACAGATCGCACTCACGCACAGACATATAGAATACACATAGAAAGCAAACGTAAATATAGAAAACAAAACACGTGGGCTCCGTCGTATTTTTACCTTCCAGCCGAGGTAAACACACAGCGGTGGCCCGATATTCTCAGGCTGGGAGAGCCCCTGCGGTATTTCGCAGTTTACCTGCGGTAAAGTACATCGCTGCCTGCGGTTTGCAGGGAAGTGATGTCATTATGCCAGGAAGAGGAAGTGGAGCAGAGTAAACACACACACATCACAGACACAGACACACATATCGCACTCACACACAGACACAAACATATAGAATACACATAGAAAGCAAATGAAAATCTAAGAAAAAAAAAACACATGGGCTCCGCTGTATTTTTACCGTCCAGCCTAGGTAAGCACACAGCGGCGGCCCGGTATTCTCAGGCTGGGGAGGGCGAGGGGCAGGGTTAATGTCCCCCGCCTACCTCCCACCTCCCGCAGCTGAGAATATCAGCCGCAGCTGCCCTGGCACTGTCGCATGCATTATGCGACAGTCCCGGAGTGTACCCGGCTCTTCTTGTTGCCGTGATGCGGTGGCAATCAAGGTAATGTAAGGAGTTAATGGTGGCGGATCGCCGCCACTAAGTAAAGGCTTGATCATGGCAGCGTCTATGTGACAGCTGACATGATCAACCCGTAAGTAAAGTGAAAAAAAACACACACCGAAAAATCCTTTATTTTAAATAAAACACAAAAAAGCTCCTGGTTCACCATTTTATTAACCCCTACCCCCCCCCCCCCCCCGAAACACACCGCCTCGGCGTAATCCACACAGCTCCGGCGTAATCCACGTCCTGCGATGCTTGCATCCAGCCGCGACTGACACAGCGCTGAATGAATGCAGCCTCGCAGCGAGACAGACTGCAGAGAGCTAACTACAGGGCATTTCCCACGGCCGGTAATGTGAACACACTGCCGACCGTGAGAAATGCAGTGTGTGCTCACAGGGACTCTATCTATTCTTCTGTCTATTTCTCTATCTATCTCAGAATGAAATAACTTTTTTTTTTTTTTTCAATGTGCTTTATTGCATTGAATGCAATAAAGCACATGTACCAACCTGCGCGCGGTAAAACCGCGGCAATACCGCGTTAAAACCGCGGCAAACCGCATGCGGTTTTCGGGTGCGGTTTGCCGCGTTTTTTTACCGCGGGTACGGTAATCTTTCAATGCCTGCGGAATGTTCTTGAGAAAATTCCATTTTCCAGTGCGCACAAAGCCTAAATGTTTGCTGTGTATTATTACTTATTTTATTTTTGTTACGTCTTTAAAGGTATAATTTCTAGAAAGATTATTAATTTGTTTCTCTTACTAAAAGCAATTAAAGGGGTTAATCTGGACTATTTTTTTTTCTATGGGCCTAAGAACTAACATGCAAGTAGTTGCCAACTACCTACCTGTTGCCTTTTCTGCCTGGCGCCCATTATCTGCCGGCACAGAGTAGTCACAGATCACTTCTGCGCCTTCTGCTGACATCACGTCTACAGAGCAGTTGCTTCTCTTCCACTCTGCTCTGTTGACAGGGTGTGACTGTCAATGTCATGCTGATTAACTGCCGGCTGAAGATCTGGCTGTCACTCAGCATGAAATTGGCAGACACGTCCCGTCAG
Organism: Anomaloglossus baeobatrachus; assembly: GCF_048569485.1. Lineage (NCBI taxonomy): Eukaryota > Metazoa > Chordata > Amphibia > Anura > Aromobatidae > Anomaloglossus > Anomaloglossus baeobatrachus. The sequence continues at coordinate 456,526,058 of NC_134358.1, forward strand.
CAGAGCAGCATGGAAGAAGAGGAGCTGCTCTGTCGACGTGAAGCAATTGAAATCGCCAGCAGGAGTGGTCTGTGACCGCTCTTAGCTAGCGCCGGGTAGACCAGGGAAGTAGTTAGCAACTACCTGCTATTAGTTATTAGGCCGATAGTAAAAAAAAACAAATAAATGAATAAACACGGAAAACTCCTTTAATGTTTGGGGTGTGCATGACATAATAGTTGTTTGTTATCTATTCATTGGATTCTACTGAGTGAAAAGGAAATTATCTATACAACACTAGTAAATGGTTCCTCAAGTTTCCAGGGAAGATTTCAGGACAAAATGAACTATTAGGTTAATCAGGCTTTTTAATAAAGGTATAAGTTTTCGGGGAATATTTTTTCAATGAAAATAATAATAATAATAAATAATAATAATAATAATAATAATAATAATAATAATACAAGCTAAATAAAAAAAATAGAAATCTTGTAATTTTGACACCGGCCACTGGGGCTTTTTTAGACTTTTACTTCCCGTTGTTTCAGGAAATTCACATGTACGTTAGACACAAGGAACAGACCCTTATTTTTTGTATTGACCTGTTTACTGAACAGGTGTAAAGGTGACTGTGACGGGAGGGGGGCAGGGTCGGCTGTGACATCTACTGTGAATGGTGGATTCTGTATTATCAGCTGTGTAGAGAGTTGTCACTTGTCATTATAATCCTGCCTGTACTAATAAGGAGCCTCCTGAAAACTCTTCCTGAAACAGGAAGAATAAGGTGAATATAAGACAGGGACTAAAGGTAGTGTCACGACAACGACGTCGCTGCTAAGTCACCATTTTCTGTGACGTAGCAGTGACGTTCCGTCGCTGTGTGTGACATCCAGCAACGACCTGGCCCCTGCTGTGAGGTCGCTGGTTGTTGCTGAATGTCCTGCTTCATTTTTTGGACGTTGCTCTCCTGCTGTGAAGCACACATCGCTGTGTCTGACAGCGAGAGAGCGACGAACTGAAGCGAGCAGGGAGCAGGGAGCCGGCATCTGGCAGCCTGCGGTAAGCTGTAACCACGGTAAACATCGGGTAACCAAGAAGCCTTTCCTTGGTTACCCGATATTTACCTTAGTTACTGGCGTCCGCCGCTCTCACGCTGCCAGTGCCGGCTCCCTGCTCCCTGCATACGTAGCTGGAGTACACATCGGGTAATTAACCCGATGTGTACTCTGGCTAGGAGTGCAGGGAACAGGGAGCCGGCACTGGCAGCGTGAGAGCGCGGTGCTAGTAACTAACGTAAATATCGGGTAACCAAGGAAAGGGCTTTCCTTGGTTACCCGATATTTACCTTAGTTACGCTTCCACGTGTCGCTGCTGGCTGGGGGCTGGTCACTGGTCGCTGGTGAGATCTGCCTGTTTGACAGCTCACCAGCGACCATGTAATGACGCAGCAGCGATCCTGATAAGGTCAGATCGCTGGTCGTGATCGCTGCTGCGTCGCTATGTGTGACACCACCTTTACGAAAACCACTTAAACACACCTCTATAAAAATAAATTATTTATTCAAATTAATGGTAGAATAATATACGACACCAAATATCTGACATAGACACGAAAACACAGTGATCAAATACGGCCTAGTGGAGAGCAGAGGGAGCGTGCAAAGATAGATAGTTGATAGTTTAATGGCTCTCAGTGAACTAGGAGGGACTACAATACTCCTCAACTCCTCCTGCCTACTTGCGGAGAGTGTTGTAAAGTTTTGAACACTCCCCGCTCCGGGTGGCTGTCCCTATATATCCCTGTACTCCACTGACCTATACCACCACCACCAGGTGCATTGTGAGACGACCAGGACAACATATAGTATATTAAAATCTGTTGGTTCCTGACTAGGATTGCAGACTATGCTGCAGTCCAGATACTGTAAACAGCAGTTTAGGACAGAGCTGATGGGCCCGACAAGACCGGTACCCACAGCTCCTCCCGACGCGTTTCCCCCCCTCCTAAATAAATGTTCGGGGGTTCATCAGGGGTGATTTAGCCAACAAACACCTGTGAAATAGACAAAAACAGACAGTTGGTGTCTTTCAATATAAAATCCAACCAATCTCCAAGAAATCCCCTTTACATACAAGACTTACTTGGAACTGCATCCAAGTGTGATGTAATAACAGCAGCAGGATATGCTTGTACAATATAGCTTGATACCATCAACACAGAGGACTACAGGTGTCCCCCTGGAATTACATATAGTTACACAGCATGTTAGTCATTGTGCCTCCAAAGTATCTCTGCACCATGCAGTAATCACACCTATCAGTGTATTTGTGCCACTACCTTCTTAGGTCCACTTTTCTTCTCCTCCAACATGTAGTATTAGTGTTGTTCCGTATCTAGCATCACCATATCTACATAGACAGTACAGACAATAAATATATGAGTCTATGTTTTAAAGTAACATCTCTCCACATCATACCATGAAGATGGTGTCTTATGGTATCTAATACTAGAACAGAGCATACCCATAGTAGGTAAATGATGCATAATGTTCTCCAGGACCAGTCAGCCCTTTGGCGCCACTTCTAGGCCTTTGCTATAAGAGAAAAGAAAATCATCTCAAAGGCCAAGGGGGTTTACATACTCTAAACTCACATAACCAAACAAAGGCATCAATGTCAAAAATACCTATAAGTCTGAATGACGGTTTTAGATGGTAGGTGATATACACTTTGGCACTTAAGATGAAGTGCAGCGTGCATTTACTAACAGAGTAGATGTCTGCCCTCTCTTAAATTGTGGATCCGGCTCCCCTGGTTAGCTCCCTGTAGAGAGAAGCATATTGTATAGCTCACATGCAGGGCAGATGCATATTGGCTTACATTGCCCTATCACTTGTCATTACCTGGGCACTGGTATTTCATTAGAAGAAGCCCTAGGTGTTTCCTTAGTGGAAATCCTGCTTCAGATCCCACCAGTACATGAACACGTCCTGGGAAAACATAATGTACAACTAGCTCTAGTGCCAGGTTTTATCCCATCAAGCATATCCAGATACTGGATATTATATGCAGTCCTGATTAAATAAGGAGAGTTACCTACCAGCAAGAGGCTCAGTCTATAGTGACCAAGGTACCAAGCGCTTAGACGTATAAAGTTCCTCAGGGCGCAGCAATGTGACCTCCCGGGCTGACGATCCAATGGTCCGTACTGTCCCTGCTACCTGCCTGCCTCATCAGTGCCATCAGATCTTTTAAAATGCCCGCACCCCAATATGGGGGTGGGACATCCTGTTCTCCAAAATGGACATATTGATGGGCCAATCGCAGACGGATCCTGTGTGGCCGGAAGTGACGCGTCAGGGACGGATTGACAGCTCCCACATCCAATCCTCATGACTCGCACTGCAGGGACTTCCTGTACTCCGAGATGGACATGTTAGTGGACCAATCAGAGACGGATCCTGTATGGCCGGAAGTGAAGCTTCAGGGACGGATTGACAGGTCCCACATCCAATCCTCATGACTGGCACTGCAGGGACTGACCTATCACCCAGTTGCAGCCGCCCTCAGTGACAGTCACACCCAGGCGTCCCAGCAACCGCATTAGCCTGGATACAGACAGATCCTGCCCGACCGGATGTGATATAGCTCAGATTGACAACATGATAGCCCTATACTGGTTGCTAGCACTCAAATCAAGTGTAATACTGAATCGCATCCAACCTCAGCGACACTAATTGCTATACCTAATCTTCTCAGTAATACCTACAGTCAGGGTCATTCCACCTAAGACCAAGTGTCTCCACATGCTTATGCAAATTGTCCACTGAGATTGTCTTGTGAGACAACCTGTATTAGTCAGCTAGCACATGCTGCCTGTGTCAGTTCATACAGACTAGAGACACAGTGATAATAGTCTGTCTGAGTCTATGAGAATGCCATTGCATGTCTCTAGGGGTTCTTGGATTATCTTATAATGAAAATAGGTAAAAATGACCCAGAAATTGGCAAGAAGATGCCTTTCCTATCCTACACCAGAAGCCAGAAGGGCTTATATATATATAAGAGGTGTTTTCAGACAAGGCGATTGGTAACCAGGGAACAGGAAAGACAACTATCAGGAATGTCTTCTCGGAATTGCTAGATGCTTATAAAATTAATGTGAAATCTTGGTGGGAAGTACAGTCCCTTGAGCGTTATATTAAGCAAAGAATTGTTCCACGTGGTCTTAGGATCAATCTTATACCAGCAGAAAGATCAAGAACAGATAGGCTGATTGGTAGGTGGGAGGAGGAATTGACCAATTCCTCAATCAGACTGATGACCATTCTCCTGGAGGAGGAGAAAGTCACCCTAGAGAATAGTTCCAAAACCCTGCAAAATCTTAGGGAGGAAGCAGTGAAGTTTAAGGGAGAACCCGATTTTGTGACCAAAGAAACTTCACTGCAACTTGCTGTTGATAAGTATCAACAAAATCTGAAAACTAGGAAGCACAAGCACTTCCTGAGGGACCTGGCTGACTTCACAGGTCAGAAGGAGGTCTCATCGGGGGTCACGGGTCCTCAAACTGACGTTTCATCCTCAGATTACTCAGATTCTGAGTCTCAGGGAAGGCTGGTGCCCAATAGGAATAAGGAGAGAAGGTATCAACAGGGAAGGCAAAAGAACTGGGGTAGAGGGGGTAGAAGGAACTGGCAATGGGACAGGAATGGTGGAAGGTATGGGTCATCATCATACTCGGGAACACCATACTCAGGTGGGGCACAGTCGAGACCGTTGGACAACATGGCCCCTCCCATTGCCCCGCCCTCTCCTCCGTTCTCCTCTCAAGGGAATCAACAGTTAGGACCCCACAGCGCAGCACCCACCCCTTTTTTAGGGGGGCGGGACCCCTACAACTTGAGAAATCATGGGTACAGAAACTTAAAAAACTAAATGTCCCGAGCTCATTGGATCATCAGGTCATTAATTTATCAAGTTACCACCTCTCTGAGGTGGAGATGAGGGTTCTTAAGCTTGGCCTTACATTCGTCCCTACAACCAGATACGACCCGTTCATATGGGCCAAGGATTTGGAATTATTTATAAGGAAATTAAAATGGAAAAAATTCTTTGCCCACAATGATGAAATTGAATGCAGTAGGCTGGGAATTCCAGCAGAAATGCTTCATGACGTTAGGCTATTATCAAATTTGGATGAAATGAGAGGAGAGTGTATAGGTGTGGGACCTTTCACTGATTTGAAACCTAAGAGTAAAAAGACACCACCCCCAATGGACTATAGTAGTCTTAATATTTTTTCAAATTTAGTGATGAAGGACCTCAAGAATATTCAACCTAAATCACGATCCGTTAAGCCGAATCTGAACAGGGAAGAATGGGAGGCATTGAGCAATCTGGAAAAAAATACCCAAATCACAATAAAACCATCAGACAAGGGGGGGGACACCGTCATTATGAACACCAAAGACTATCCGGCAATGTGTAAACGTATCCTGACTGACAGAACAACTTATCAAGTACTGCCTAAAGATCCAACCACTGAATATCTAAGGGAACTTGAGACCCTTCTGAGGAAAGGACTTCAAACGAAGGTAATTTCTGAAAAAGAATATGACTTTCTATATCAAAAGTTCCCAGTAATAGCCACCTTCTACGCCACTCCTAAGATACATAAGGGTCTATGTCCTTTGAAAGGACGACCCATTGTATCAGGAATTGATGCGATTGGCCAAAATCCTGGTGTCCATGTTGACACAGTGCTACGTCCATTCGTCACTGGTCTAGCCTCTTACATTAGAGACACCAATGACCTCATCTCCAAATTAGACGGGATCATCTTAGACCCAGGCACAGTTTTAGCATCAATTGATGTGGAACAGCTTTATAGCAGCATCCCACATGACAAGGGGATAGAAGCTGTTCGATATTACCTCTCTACACGAGGTAACCAGTGCCGGGAACACAGCAATTTCGTGGTTGATCTCCTGCTCTATATTTTGTCACATAATTATTTCCTATTTGATGGAAGGGTGTACCACCAGCTCAGGGGCACGGCTATGGGGAGCCCTTGTGCCCCCACATACGCCAACATGTTCCTGGGCTGGTGGGAAGACACCCATGTCTTCAGAGACGAGGATGTCATCTTTGCCCCCCATATACAATTCTGGGGGCGCTATATAGATGACATCCTCGTTCTCTGGACGGGGGAGCAAGCCCTTTTTTCTGAATTTATTGAGAGACTTAACAGCAACGATCTTGGGCTAAAATTCACATTTGAAGTCAGTGCAGATAGTCTAGCCTTTTTGGATCTTAAAATATCAAAGGACTTAGGAGGGGGATTGGTCACTAGCATCTATAGGAAACCCACAGCGACAAACAGTTTATTAAGATGGGAGAGCCATCATCCAGCACCCCTGAAGAGGGGGATTCCTAAGGGACAATTCCTCAGGCTTAGACGAAATTGTTCGTCCCTGTCAGATTTCGAATCCCAGGCCTTAGACATGGGAGGTCGGTTTCGACAGAGGGGATATCCCCTGCACGTACTAGAACCAGCATACAAATATGCTAGACTAACCCCAAGGAAAGAACTTGTTAGGCCACAAAAAAGACAAAAGGATGAGCAGATTACCCGACTAATAGGAACGTATGACGATCACAATCCCAGGATAATGGAGGTGCTTAGGCGTTATTGGCCGATCCTCAAATCTGATCCAGATATAGGGAAATGCATTTCTTCGCATGCCAGTGTCACATTTAGAAGAGGGAGATCAATAAGGGACAAGTTAATACATAGCCATTTTTTGGCCCCAGAGGGGCAAGGGACCTGGTTGGATCGGAAGCCTCAAGGGACATTCAGGTGTGGTAGATGCAGCTACTGCCCACGAATTAACCAAAACAAAGAGTTCCATAACAACAAGACAGGCAGAGTCTTTAGGATTAAAGATTTTGCAAACTGCAGGACCCAAGGAGTAGTGTATCTGTGCACTTGCAGCTGCCCCATGGGATACGTGGGTAAAACTAAGAGGGAACTACGTGTCAGAATTGGGGAGCATTTGGGGGATATTGGCCATAAGAGAGACACGGCTTTAGCCCGACATATTAACACATGCCATAATGGAGACGCGGGCACGATATCTTTTCAAGTGATCGAGGTGGTCAAGAAACCAATTCGGGGGGGGGGTGACTGGAACAATAAAATCCTCCAACGCGAGGCTAGGTGGATATTTCTGTTAGATTCTGTTTCCCCGGTCGGAATAAATGAGAATTTGAGCTTTGTCAGCTTTATATAAGCCCTTCTGGCTTCTGGTGTAGGATAGGAAAGTCATCTTCTTGCCAATTTCTGGGTCATTTTTACCTATTTTCATTATAAGATAATCCAAGAACCCCTAGAGACATGCAATGGCATTCTCATAGACTCAGACAGACTATTATCACTGTGTCTCTAGTCTGTATGAACTGACACAGGCAGCATGTGCTAGCTGACTAATACAGGTTGTCTCACAAGACAATCTCAGTGGACAATTTGCATAAGCATGTGGAGACACTTGGTCTTAGGTGGAACGACCCTGACTGTAGGTATTACTGAGAAGATTAGGTATAGCAATTAGTGTCGCTGAGGTTGGATGCGATTCAGTATTACACTTGATTTGAGTGCTAGCAACCAGTATAGGGCTATCATGTTGTCAATCTGAGCTATATCACATCCGGTCGGGCAGGATCTGTCTGTATCCAGGCTAATGCGGTTGCTGGGACGCCTGGGTGTGACTGTCACTGAGGGCGGCTGCAACTGGGTGATAGGTCAGTCCCTGCAGTGCCAGTCATGAGGATTGGATGTGGGACCTGTCAATCCGTCCCTGAAGCTTCACTTCCGGCCATACAGGATCCGTCTCTGATTGGTCCACTAACATGTCCATCTCGGAGTACAGGAAGTCCCTGCAGTGCGAGTCATGAGGATTGGATGTGGGAGCTGTCAATCCGTCCCTGACGCGTCACTTCCGGCCACACAGGATCCGTCTGCGATTGGCCCATCAATATGTCCATTTTGGAGAACAGGATGTCCCACCCCCATATTGGGGTGCGGGCATTTTAAAAGATCTGATGGCACTGATGAGGCAGGCAGGTAGCAGGGACAGTACGGACCATTGGATCGTCAGCCCGGGAGGTCACATTGCTGCGCCCTGAGGAACTTTATACGTCTAAGCGCTTGGTACCTTGGTCACTATAGACTGAGCCTCTTGCTGGTAGGTAACTCTCCTTATTTAATCAGGACTGCATATAATATCCAGTATCTGGATATGCTTGATGGGATAAAACCTGGCACTAGAGCTAGTTGTACATTATGTTTTCCCAGGACGTGTTCATGTACTGGTGGGATCTGAAGCAGGATTTCCACTAAGGAAACACCTAGGGCTTCTTCTAATGAAATACCAGTGCCCAGGTAATGACAAGTGATAGGGCAATGTAAGCCAATATGCATCTGCCCTGCATGTGAGCTATACAATATGCTTCTCTCTACAGGGAGCTAACCAGGGGAGCCGGATCCACAATTTAAGAGAGGGCAGACATCTACTCTGTTAGTAAATGCACGCTGCACTTCATCTTAAGTGCCAAAGTGTATATCACCTACCATCTAAAACCGTCATTCAGACTTATAGGTATTTTTGACATTGATGCCTTTGTTTGGTTATGTGAGTTTAGAGTATGTAAACCCCCTTGGCCTTTGAGATGATTTTCTTTTCTCTTATAGCAAAGGCCTAGAAGTGGCGCCAAAGGGCTGACTGGTCCTGGAGAACATTATGCATCATTTACCTACTATGGGTATGCTCTGTTCTAGTATTAGATACCATAAGACACCATCTTCATGGTATGATGTGGAGAGATGTTACTTTAAAACATAGACTCATATATTTATTGTCTGTACTGTCTATGTAGATATGGTGATGCTAGATACGGAACAACACTAATACTACATGTTGGAGGAGAAGAAAAGTGGACCTAAGAAGGTAGTGGCACAAATACACTGATAGGTGTGATTACTGCATGGTGCAGAGATACTTTGGAGGCACAATGACTAACATGCTGTGTAACTATATGTAATTCCAGGGGGACACCTGTAGTCCTCTGTGTTGATGGTATCAAGCTATATTGTACAAGCATATCCTGCTGCTGTTATTACATCACTCTTGGATGCAGTTCCAAGTAAGTCTTGTATGTAAAGGGGATTTCTTGGAGATTGGTTGGATTTTATATTGAAAGACACCAACTGTCTGTTTTTGTCTATTTCACAGGTGTTTGTTGGCTAAATCACCCCTGATGAACCCCCGAACATTTATTTAGGAGGGGGGGAAACGCGTCGGGAGGAGCTGTGGGTACCGGTCTTGTCGGGCCCATCAGCTCTGTCCTAAACTGCTGTTTACAGTATCTGGACTGCAGCATAGTCTGCAATCCTAGTCAGGAACCAACAGATTTTAATATACTATATGTTGTCCTGGTCGTCTCACAATGCACCTGGTGGTGGTGGTATAGGTCAGTGGAGTACAGGGATATATAGGGACAGCCACCCGGAGCGGGGAGTGTTCAAAACTTTACAACACTCTCCGCAAGTAGGCAGGAGGAGTTGAGGAGTATTGTAGTCCCTCCTAGTTCACTGAGAGCCATTAAACTATCAACTATCTATCTTTGCACGCTCCCTCTGCTCTCCACTAGGCCGTATTTGATCACTGTGTTTTCGTGTCTATGTCAGATATTTGGTGTCGTATATTATTCTACCATTAATTTGAATAAATAATTTATTTTTATAGAGGTGTGTTTAAGTGGTTTTCGTGTAACTCCACCTTGGTTGTTATCCTAATAGTGGTCTATGTGTGACACCACCTTTAGTCTGAATTTGCCCCAGTGGGAAAATTACAAGATTACTAATTTTTAAAACAGAGCTTGATATAAAAAAAAAATAATTGCGAAAATATATCTGTTTCATATAATAGGTCATTTCCTGAAAATGGCTTCTCTTTAAGGAACATTTATGTAATTAGGGGGCGCTGTACTCATGGTCAGTGTGTCGTGCAACCCCCTGGCCCTGCTACAGGCAGATTATCGGGCCCGTGAACGTTCAGGCTTCCACCTGGGGACACACTTCATCGCTTCTATATTCTAATTCACGGACAATCAAGGAAACGACACAGATGGATTCTCTGTTCTTTAACACTTTACTGCACTTTTGTGGCAGGTTTCTCATACACAATGCACTCACTTTAAATGTCCTTCCTCTTTATCTGTTCCCTTTAGCAGTCACTTTCATGCTGTTCCTTTCTTCCTGTGCACACTAGCACTATACTGCACTTCTTCTGTCTGTCTCTGATGCTGTCACTCCTTTTGGCTGTGTTCTGTTACCAGACAACTAGTCTAACCCCGTCCAACAATTGGGGTCCTAGCTCGGCTCTTCTCCTTGTGCCTGGTAGGTCCTGCAAATCCCCTATGTCGCCCAGCAGGCCGCCGACAAGAGACCTACTCATAAGGGGACTAGTCCACCCCTGGCACCACAACCACCCTGCTCCTCAGGCAGCCATCTTCTTCTGCCTGTATTTTCTCTCTATCACAGAGACCAAACTCCTTCCAGGGGCTAAACCTTTCCTTAACCCCTGGTGTACTTGCTGTGGAAATGCCACCAAGCTACCCGGCTATCTTGTACCCCACCAGCATTATTTATCTACCTGCACTTGTATAACTCTGCTATATCTTTGTCTATACTCTTTCTTACCCCTTCACACAATGTAGTATTTCCATATAAAAGATGCACAAATACAGTACACATAAAAGGCATAAAACCCAGTGTTACATACAACAATGTACCCATTTGGCCACTAGATGGCAGCGGCCGCACTTACAATAATGTCCATATAAAATACTAGTCTAAAATCTACTAAAACATCTTGGTTGGGATCTTCACAGGAGAATGCTTCGAATTCTAGGTACACTGACCACCTCCTTACACTTGCACAAGCAGCTATTGTTTCACGATGAGTGCCAACTAACATTATACCAAGTCCATCAGTGCTTTGGTCCCCATGCCATTGACATCAACACATTCTCATATAGGCTACAATATTGGTGACATGCCGAGAATCACTTACTTTTGGTGGTTTGAATGGGTAGTCTGGTGAGAATGTGATATCTAAGAAGAAAACACCCCCTTCATATACAGAACCAGGAGGACCTAGTATAGTTGATCTCCATTCATATATGTTATCTCCTTTGGGTCCAGCACTGCAAAAAGACAAACAAGGATATGTTAAGTGGGATGGGTAAATACTGGAAACATTTTAGAAAGACTGATAAATGCATAAAATGGCAAAACACAAGATTTAAAAGCAATGTGATCTAGTAGATTGAACAGTTTTTCATATGAAAAATCTGGTATTTAATTATAAGAAAACATACCACATTTTCATTATTTTTCTGTTCTATGCTAGAGCTTGAATCCAGATATATATTACATGTAATAAAAAAATGGGAATTTCTGCAATGAAATTACTAACATTTACATATACCAAAAGTAACCCTTTATGTCAAACAAGTAACACAGTAAAGGCCCTGTCACACACAGAGATAAATCTGCGGCAGATCTGTGGTTGCAGTGAAATTGTGGACAATCAGTGCCAGGTTTGTGGCTGTGTACAAATGGAACAATATGTCCATGATTTCACTGCAACCACAGATCTGCCAAAGATTTATCTCTGTATGTGACGGGCCCTTAAGTACTCTTTTCACTGAAAAATTTCCACTGGCTTACATTAATTTCCCATGTGTACTTTTTATGACAGGTGAAATGGAGAAAGTCATGTGCTGCTTCGGCATAGGGTAGCCAGCACTAAAGGGGTTTTCCATTCACAGGATATTAATGGCTTATAGGATAAGCCATCGCATAAGTCATTAAAGAAATTATCCTCTGCCCTAACTCATTTCCTTTTTTCTTCATCAATCGTGCTATTATGTGACATTAAATGTATTCATACTTTTATTGTAGTAATATAATTCTGTTATTATGCAAATAGTATCACTTGATGTCCGCAGCTGTAGCTCAGATGTCTATATCTATCACTTCTCCCTTCTCCTTCCCAGGCTTACTGTGTGCTGTTACTATTAGTTCCATCATGCATTGCTGCAGCCTGTTTGCCATCACTTAGCTCACCTCTCCCTTCTCCACTCTGTGCTGCTGAAGATACTGAAAGATACCAAGTGACAGAGCAGCCCTGGGTAGATACCAGCCCACCTGGCAATTGCCAGTACAGCTTTGTTACTGTGTTTGTAATGCAAATTTCAGTTGTCCATGTCAGTAATTGGATTACCTAAACCCTTTACTTATGAAATGCAGATCACAGCACTTTGATAGGTGTCAGCCCCTGCTGTTACTGCTGAAGGAAACTGTCAGCTCAGCTTGTATGAGACAGAATTGTGATTCACTCCAAAACATCCACATCCACCATCAGGAGCCCAGGGTCAACTTCATTTTGTGGGATTTCAGTGCCAGAAAAGGAAGTATCAGAAATAACGGAGGAAGAAAAATCTGCGTAACAATCCAGTATTATGCGATCCCTGCTGAGATGCACTCATAGAAGATATGCATCCAATATAAGTATATCACAAAAGGTATTGTTTAGAACTGATATATGGGAAGGGGCAGAAAAAGTGGAAAAACCCTTTAATGTCAGATCGGAAAGGGTTGAACACCCAGCCCTACCGCCGATTAGCTGTAATTTGCACTGGCCTAAAATATTAGAATCCGTTCTCAAATACCTAGCTAGTGCAAATAACTGCTGATAGTGGGACCACCCTCCATCTGACAATGATGATCTATTGCAATGGTAGGATTTCAATATACTGTGACCGGACAACCCCTTGAAGGTAAGAATATACAGTAAAGCTTGTTTATTATTTCTTCCTTTATTAATCAATCTTTTAAAGGTCAATCAATCAAGTAGCTGGAAAGATTTTAATTGATATAAACACCTTTCGTTGGTTGAATACATTGTTATCAGTATTGGTGGCTGTGAATAGATTTAAGCAACAGTAAAATTTCTTGTTTTTCCAATTACTCCACTAGAAAATAATACTTAACCAATGGGTTATCTGTATCCACCATGGCAACATGAAAAAAATAAAATTGTCTTCCAAAAAAAAAAACAAGCGCTCATACAGCCAGATGGAAATTGTAAACTATAAAGGCTCCCAAAATGTGGTCATCCCCCCCCCAAAAAAATGCATGAAAAATACTTTTATTGTGCAAAACATGCAAGGTATAAACAGAGCTACATACTGGCATTGGCATCAATGTAACAACCCATAGAATTTAGTCAAAATGGTATTTATAAAGTACAATGGACAGGGAAAAATGAAAACAAAAGAGCAAAACAATAGTGCAACCACAAAAAAAAAATAAAATAAAAAATAAAAGTTCAGTTAGATAAAGGAATCCTAAAATAAAAACCATGAAAGAAATGCATCTCCTACCAGTGTCACCTCTCTTTGGCTTCCTAGATGCGAAACAGTCAGATGAATTAATTTTTAATATTTTATTATTTCTCTCAACCCTTGGAGGCTTTCCAGGTTTCTCAGGAGGAACGTGTTATGAATGGTTACACTACACACTCACAAGCCTCTATACTCAGGGTAAATATTCGGTGGCATTTGCTCCATCCTTCCCTTATCGTTGGTAAATATATTAGTCCTGGATGAAATGCTGAATACACTGCAGACTCCTCGGAGACTCTATTGGTGTCAGCACATCTCTCTTACTAGGTTGACTCTTCTGGGAATTCCCAAGCTGACACCATCATATTTCCTGCATTATGCTCTTCAGAGGTGTAAGTAAAGTTGTGAAAAATACAACTTCTTTACACCAAAAAGATACAGATTTCCAAAAAACAAAATCATTTTTTTTTTTAAAAGTGAACTTCTAAAAATATAAGATTAATGTAAAACATCCAAGAATGGACATCACGCTTTGCTCTATATTCACTACGTTTGGAATGGTCAACAGCACATTTGGGCGCTATGTCATATATACAGTACAGTACAGAACCTTGGTTTAAGGGTAACTTGGTTTGAGAGCGTTTTCCAAGACAAGCAAAGCTTTTTACAAATGTGTAACTTGGTTTAAGAGCAATACTTTGCAATAAGAGCAAATTCCCACCGTGTACACTTCAAATTCTGTCCTTTCACCGCAATCTGACTCGCTCTGGAGGTAACTTTCTGTCCATATGTACTGATTACTGTACACAGTATACCATGGTACAGTAAAGTATATACTTTACGGTACTATATAGCAGTTCTATCAATTTGCATTTGTGGATACAGTATTGTACTCTCTTTCGGCTAATCATTACAGCACATTGCTTATACTGTACCTCCCGCACACCAACAATTCTATTGTAAGATAAAGTGCAGTTTAATGTGTTTTACATGTTTTATACTGTAGTGTGCAGTATTCTGTATTAGTGTAGTGTAATAATTTTACATGAATACATTATTGTATATTACTGTAATAAGTTGGTATAAACACAGTAAATATTTTTGGGTTGTGGAACGAATTGTTTGAGTTTCTTTTTTTTTTTTATGGGAACATTTGCTTTGATATAAAAGTAACTTGGTTTAAGAGCACAGTCCCGGAACAAATTATGCTCGTAATCCAAGGTTCCACTGTATATAGACAATACAATAAACCACTTGCAGCTGACATTACATGATCTTTTGCGCTGTTCATTTTGCCAGCAGCCTGGATACTTTTTACATACATATCCTTTTCTACAATATCCTAACTATATGATCAATACTCGGAATGAGCCAAAACACTAATGTACAAATAGTCACATGATGATATGTGTTTCTCACGTCACCAAAGTAAAATTCATGGTATACACAGAGGTCCTTCCTTACTTTAGAAAAAAAAAAGTTTTCAGTCGGGTTCACATTGGAGTCAGAGGCTCAGTTCTAAGGCGGGCTTTGCACATTGCGACATCGCAAGCCGATGCTGCGATATTGCACGCGATAGTCCCCGCCCCCGTCGCAGGTACGATATCCTTGTGATAGCTGGCGTAGCGAACATTATATTGGTACGCCAGCTTCACATGCACTTACCTGCCCTGCGACCGTCGCTCTGGCCGGCGACCCGCCTCCTTCCTAAGGGGGCGGGTCGTGCAGCGTCATAGCGACGTCACACGGCAGGCGGCCAATAGCGGCGGAGATGAGCAGGATGTAAACATCCCGCCCACTTCCTTCCTTCCTCATTGCAGCCGGGAGGCAGGTAGGAGATGTTCCTCGCTCCTCCGGCTTCATACACAGCGATGTGTACTGCCGCACGAACGAGGAACTACATCGTACCTGTCGCTGCACCGGCATTATAGAAATGTCGGAGAATACACCGATGATACTATAACGACGCTTTTGTGCTCGTTAATCGTATCATCTAGGATTTACACACTACGACATCGCAAGTGACGCCGGATGTGCGTTACTTTCGATTTGACCCCACCGACATCGCACCTGCGATGTCGTAGTGTGCAAAGCCGCCCTAAGCCTTCATCTCAGATTCTGTCATACTTGCAAGAACTTATAGTTCACCATGATCCAGTTAATGACAGATACCATGGGGTCAATGAGATTTTCTGATTGTTGAATTTTCCAATTTTGTGAGGCATCCAATTGGGTAACTGGACAAAACAGAAGCCTGGAAATGGTTATAAAGACATAAGACTAGTCCAAACGAAAGTTGCGAAAAGGCAAAGCCTCTTACCCATCTTGGCCATGTCTTCAATACACAGGAGGGCCTGCTTTCAGAAATGCAAAAATGGACATTCCCAATCTTTAATTTCCCGGCAAGCAATTGTCAGGAGCTCCCATACACATTAAACTAAAAGCTGAACCCCTCGATATTGGCAGGATTTGGATGACATTAAAGGGGTTTATTCAAGACTTTTGTTTATTTTTCTCCAATGGAGCTAACAATTTACCAGCATGTAGTTGATAACTGTTCTGCCCTGTGATGATCTCTTCCGGCTCAAAGCAGTCATGGACCGCTCCTACCGGCGATTCTCTTGATTCCGGTGTAGTCATAATGACAGAGATGCTCCTCATCTTCCACTCTGCTTGGTTGATGGGGTGTCAATGCTGACATCATACTGATTGACACCGAGCTCTTCACTGCCTAACTGCGGGGAGTCGGCAGTTAATCAGCATGATGTTGGTAATTTCGCCTCGTCGACAGAGCAGACCGGAAGAAAAAGAAGTGCTCTGTTGACGTGAGGTCAAAGGAAGCAGAACTATAGTTGCCTGAGCCAGGAGAGGCAGTCACTGGATAAAACAGGCAGGTATATAGCATCATGTTCTTAACCTCATAGAGGGGAGGAGGGAGAACCATATGACATTTTTAATTTAATGTTTATGGAGGGGGGGTTAGAGATGGACATGATTAAATATCTGATAAAAAAAAAAATAACCAGAAAGATTGCACTGTACTTATATGCATTAATGGGCAAGACCAGGGATGGACACACTACATGAGGAGACATGTGGAGGGAAGACCCAGCAACTCTGACATCGGCCGATAGTGATTTATTCAGTAAGTACAGTACTATGGTGAATATAGTAATGTATTCATTATCTTCCCAAGTAAACAGCATCTACATTAATTTCTCCATGTAGAGGGACTTTCTCGATACATGAATGTGCTCGCTATATGGTTTGAATATTTAGTGAACAATTCCTTAAATGCCCCAATGTGATAAACAAAACCTCCTGGACCAGTGTCTTGCCTCCTCTCTAAGTGCTATGTCGCCTATGAGAGCTGCAGTCTCTCAGATACATATGGGCTACAGTGTCCATGGTTTTGTCATAGCTGCCTCTGAGCGGCTCATGTGACATACACAATGTCACAAAATTACTGGAGGACACAGTGCTCATAGAGGAGGATCGGCGCTGGTACAGGAGGTGAGTATGCTTTTTTTCCTGGTTTCTGGGATGAAAGGTTATTTGTAAGAGAATTTTCTCTGCTTAACGATCTAAATGGTATTTGTCTTCTTCCTTATAGGCAAAATGTAAAGTTATGGTGCGTACATTGTGATGGAAAATCTGCAATGTCAGGGATTTTTCTTCCATAAACTTACAAAAAAAAAAAAAATTGCACAAAAGAATCACAATAATTGAAATTGTATTCATTTTTTTAAAGAAATATTTCAAAACCGTAAATAAAATGGACACATTAGGTATTTCTGTAATTGTAACAAGCCAAACAATGCACTCAGCGTATTAGTTATAGCGATTGTTAAATGACGGAAATAAAAGCTCAATTGCTGATTTCTTTACTCAAGTCACAATAAAAGTAAATATAAATGTGGCACTTAAATTTGCAGAAAAGAATGTAAAAAATATGTGTTTAATGTGGATATATGTAATGTGCATCTTTGTGTATAATATGTGCCGATGTGCTTACTATGTAATGTTGATATTAATGCTTGTGTCATGCCGCGATTAATTCTGCCTGTGAGTGGCGCTATCGGTCCGCTCATCCCCATCACGTGACCATGGGGTGCAGTGACCTCTGATGTCCGGTGATGTCACATCAAGTTCCAGAATTGGAAGTTGACCCGGCAACACTGAGGAGGGATCCAGTCTCCATGAGTGACTGGGCTGAGGGGAGATTGCACCGCTCGTCACAGCCCAGCATCGCTCATGCCTGTGGCGCTCTATGGTGAAGGAGAGAACGCATGAGATGCTGGACTGTGACGTGCGATGAAACTCAGCCCACAGTCCCGTCACTCACAGAGACTAGGTCCCGCCTCGGTGATGTCAGGTCAACTTCTAATTCCCGTAGTTGACATGGCATCAGCGGACATCAGCGTTCACTGCAGCCCGAGTCACATGATGGGGGATGAGCGGACGGCGATAGCGCCACTCACAGGCAGAATGGACAACAGTAAGTATTTAAAAAAGCCTTCTGTCTCAGCTTTACATTGATATGGCCACTTTGCTTTGTAGTGGACCAACTTTTTAACCAATCTTTTCTCCATGAGGATTTACATGCAAACTGACTGTTATTCGTTGCTTTGGGATACAAATTCCTGGAGGTATCTCATATGTGAGGCTACAAGTATCTGCTTATCTATAAGAATGTGGAGTGTATTCACACTTACAAGTAGTGCTGCATGCTCAACAACTGTGGCCAAAACATGTTTCTTATTTTAGGCAGTTTTTAACCTATTTTTTTTTTTAAGTTAATTTTAAGTGCTTGATGTGTCTCATGCGGCAAATCACAGTGAAACATTCAGTTTTAACATCTGACTTTTGACCATGTTGCACACTACATGTAATAATCAATGCTCCCTGACATGCTATATACGTTTTCACAAAGTTCCAAGTTTAAATTGTACAAAAACAAAATCTTGGCAGCAGCTGTGTTTTTCAATCTCTAATGAAACCTGCAGTCAGTTTGATCCCTCTACACAGCATCACTCCACTGTAGTCTAAGCTGTAGGACCTCTGACAGAACTGCTTCCTAGTAAACGGCTTAATGAGCCATATCCTGGCTAATGAATCGAATGATTATTGATTAAAGAAAATCAGATGGCTCATTATAATCATTACAATTAAAAAAAAACAACTAAATCTACAACACAGTTTTAGAGTCATAAAAACAATTAACCCCTTCAGCCCCAAGCCTATTTTGACCCTAAAGACCAGGCCATTTTTTGCAATTCTGACCAGTGTCACTTTATGGGGTTATAACTCTGGAATGCTTCAGCGGATCCCAGTGATTCTGAGATTATTTTTTCGTGACATACTGGGCTTCATGTTAGTGGTAAATTTAGGCCGATATTTTTTGCATTTCTTTGTGAAAAAAACGGAAATTTCGCGAAAATTTTGTAATTTTCAAACTTTGAATTTTTATGCTCTAAAACCAACGAGACATATGACACAAAATAATTAATAAATAACATTTCCCACATGTCTATTTTACATCAGAACAATTTTGGGAAAAAAAAAAAAATTAAGGAAGTTATAGGGGTTCAAAGTTTATGAGCAATTTCTCATTTTTACAACAAAATTTACAAAGCTACTTTTTTTTAGGGACCACATCACATTTGAAGCGATTTTGAAAGGTCTACATGACAAAAAACACCCAAAAGTGACACCATTCCAAAAACGGCACCCCTCAGGCTACTCAAAACCACATTCAAGAAGGTTATTAACCTTTCAGGTGCTTCACAGTAACTAAAGCAATGTGGAAGGAAAAAATGAACATTTTACTTTTTGCAACAAAAATGTTAATTTAGCCTCAAATATTGCATATTCACAAGGCTAGCAGGATTAAATGAACCCCCAAAATTTGTTGGGCAATTTCTACTGAACACGCAGATACCTCATATGTGGCGAAAAACCACTGTTTGGGCGCACGGCAGGACTCGGAAGGGAAGGAGCGCCATTTGACTTTTTTGAACAGAAAATTAGCTGGAATCGTTAGCCGCACCATGTTGCGTTTGGAGAGCCCCTGAGGTGCCGAAACAGTGGAGCTCCCCCACATATGACCCCATTTTGGAAACTAGACCCCTCATGGAATTTATCTAGATGTTTATTGAGCACTTTGAGCCTCTGGGGGCTTCACAAAAGTTAATAGAGTTGAGCTGTGAAAATAAAAATTTTTTTTTTACCACAAAATTGTTACTTCAACCAGGTAGCTTTTTTTTCACAAGGGTATCAGGAAAAATTGCACCATAAAATGTATTGTGCAATTTCTCCTGAGTACACAGACACCTCATATGTGGTGGAAATAAAATGTTTGGGCGCACAGCAGGGCTCGGAAGGCAAGGAGCGTCATTTGACGTTTCAAACGCAAAATTGTCTGGGATAATTAGCGTATTCCATGCTGTTTGGAGACCCCCCTGAGGTGCCGAAACAGTGGAGCTCCCCCACATGTGACCCCATTTTGGAAACTAGACCCCCATGGCATAGAAAAAAAAAACCAGCAGAAGATGGGGGGGGGGCGGCAGCAGATGGGGGGGCAGCGGCATATAAAGGGAGCATCTGTGATTGTGAGACGGCGGCTGTGATAGGGTGGGGGCGGATGGGAGAGGGCGCAGTGGATGCAGGAGCGGCAGAGGATGGGGGGGAGGGGGCGGGTGGGGGGTATGGGGGGAAGGAGAGTGGGAGGTGAGATTGGGGATAGTTACCCTACAGGATGGATCTAGGCAGCTGGATCACGGGAGATGAAGGAGGCAGCAGATCGGGGAGGGTGAGAGGTGGGGGAGGGAGCGCAGCGCAGATCACAGAGGAGACAGGTGAGCAGAGCACAGATCACGGAGGAGACAGGTGAGCAGAGCACAGATCACGGGGGTGAGAGGTGAGGGAGAGCGGACAGCAGATCACAGGGGTGACAGGTGAGGGAGCACAGATCACGGGGTGACAGGTGAGGGAGCACAGATCACGGGGGTGAGAGGTGAGAGAGCGCAGATCACGGGGGAGACAGGTGAGCAGAGCGCAGATCACGGGGGTGAGAGGTGGAGGGAGAGTGGACAGCAGATCACGGGGGTGACAGGGGAGGGAGCACAGATCACGGGGGTGACAGGGGAGGGAGCACAGATCACGGCGGTGACAGGGGAGGGAGCGCACATCACGGCGGTGACAGGGGAGGGAGCGCACATGACGGCGGTGACAGGGGAGGGAGCGCACATCACGGCGGTGACAGGGGAGGGAGCGCACATCACGGCGGTGACAGGGGAGGGAGCGCACATCACGGCGGTGACAGGGGAGGGGGCGGGTAGCTGACCACGGGGGTGAGAGGTGGGGGGAGCGTGCAGCACATCACGTAGGGGAGGGGGCGAGCAGCACATCACGGAGGGGAGGGGGCGAGCAGCACATCACGGAGGGCAGGGGGCGAGCAGCACATCACGGAGGGGAGGGGGCGAGCAGCACATCACGGAGGGGAGGGGGCGAGCAGCACATCACGGAGGGGAGGGGGCGAGTACCGATCACGAGGGGGAGGGGCCGGGCAGCAGATCGGAGGGAGCGATGGCACTATGACAGATGGAGGAGGACAGGGTGCACGATCCCTGTCCTCCTCCATCTGTCATAGTGCCACCGCTCCCTCCGATCTGCTGCACGGAGGTGAGGGGCCGGGCAGCAGATTGGGGGGAGCGGTGGCACTGTGGCAGATGGAGGGCGGCGGCGGCAGCGGATCGGGAGGTGTGGGGGTGAGGGTGCGGGCAGGAGATCGGGGAGACAGGTGGCAAATCGCGGAGGGCAGCGGCGGCGGATCGGGACGCTTTTCGTACAGTGCAACTTCCGGGTCCCATGCTCTGGTCTCATAACAGCATGGGACCGGAGCTTGTCGCCCTGCCATTGCACTGTGTACACTCACTGTGCTCAGTGTGCTTGGCGTGCTGCAGGGACAAGTGAAGCTGATGGGGGCGGTCACCGGCAACAGGTCCACTGTGATTGGAGAAATCGGTCACAAGGCCGATCTCTCCAATCAGAGCAGTGGAGCTGGGGGAGGGTGATCCAGTGAAGTCACCCAGCTCCAGCCAATGGCCAGTGCTACAGCTGCACTGGCCAGGGCTGGATTTCAATGTTTCAGTCATTTTAAATGGCTGGAACATTACAGTGGCTGTGATTGGTTGAGCGGCGTTCGTCAGCCAATCACAGCCTCCGTAGGTCCGGGGAGGAGGCACCACCACTCCTAAGGTCAGGAACAGGTCCCCTCCTCCCCGAATCTGCAGTTTTTGTTAACATATTGCAGTCACCGGAGGCTCCGGTGCCGCAATTCCGCCATGACGGAAAGATCCGTCCTTGGTCGTTAAGGCCCAGGGCACAAGGACGGATCTTTCCGTCCATGGTCGTGAAGGGGTTAAATGAAACAAAACTCAAGGAAAGCAACATGAAAATACCATATTAGAAAGCTGTCCCAAATCGAAAAATAATTATCTTACAGAACAAGTGATTGATTCTACATAAAGAAGCACTTCCATCAATGTTTGTATCCTCTTAATATATTGCGATAATCATATTCTGTACTTACAATTGCTCATTTTGCCCTTCTACCCAGTTAATTCTTCTCTTTTCCATTAAGTTATGATATTGCGTGATTAAAAACAGACTACCTGAATTCTTCTAAGGTCTATGTAGAAACAGGAAGTCATCATGACCCAGCTCTTGCCTCCTTCCCTCGCCAGGGAATTTGAAGTGATGACTCATGCAACGAAAAGAGACTTCCTGTTTCTATATAGAGCTTAGAAGGATACAGCTGGGTTTAATCACGTGATGTCATAGACCTAATGAAAAAGTTTAGAATTAACTCTGTACAAGAGGAAAATAAGCAACTGTAAGTACACAGTGCTATATAATCTAATGACTGCAATATATTAAGAGGATGAAAATGTTGATGGGAGTGCTTCCTTAAAGGGACAGGCTGGGGATAAAGTCTTACTGATAATGACTCATGGCAAAAACATGTAAATTAGCACTTTTCTGAAAGGTAAAAAAAGAAAAATATCTTGCTAGTGCCACCTGGTGTAGAAAGCTGGCCCAGAATAGCTACAGTCAGGGCCAGAAATATTTGGACAGTGACACAAGTTTTGTTATTTTAGCTGTTTACAAAAACATATTCAGAAATAAAATTATATATATAATATGGGCTGAAAGTGCACACTCCCAGCTGCAATATGACAGTTTTCACATCCAAATCGGAGAAAGGGTTTAGGAATCATAGCTCTGTAATGCATAGCCTCCTCTTTTTCAAGGGACCAAAAGTAATTGGACAAGGGACTCTAAGGGCTGCAATTAACTCTGAAGGCATCTCCCTCGTTAACCTGTAATCAATGAAGTAGTTAAAAGGTCTGGGGTTGATTACAGGTGTGTGGTTTTGCATTTGGAAGCTGTTGCTGTGACCAGACAACATGCGGTCTAAGGAACTCTCAATTGAGGTGAAGCAGAACATCCTGAGGCTGAAAAAAAAGAAAAAATCCATCAGAGAGATAGCAGACATGCTTGGAGTAGCAAAATCAACAGTCGGGTACATTCTGAGAAAAAAGGAATTGACTGGTGAGCTTGGGAACTCAAAAAGGCCTGGGCGTCCACGGATGACAACAGTGGTGGATGATTGCCGCATACTTTCTTTGGTGAAGAAGAACCCGTTCACAACATCAACTGAAGTCCAGAACACTCTCAGTGAAGTAGGTGTATCTGTCTCTAAGTCAACAGTAAAGAGAAGACTCCATGAAAGTAAATACAAAGGGTTCACATCTAGATGCAAACCATTCATCAATTCCAAAAATAGACAGGCCAGAGTTACATTTGCTGAAAAACACTTCATGAAGCCAGCTCAGTTCTGGAAAAGTATTCTATGGACAGATGAGACAAAGATCAACCTGTACCAGAATGATGGGAAGAAAAAAGTTTGGAGAAGAAAGGGAACGGCACATGATCCAAGGCACACCACATCCTCTGTAAAACATGGTGGAGGCAACGTGATGGCATGGGCATGCATGGCTTTCAATGGCACTGGGTCACTTATGTTTATTGATGACATAACAGCAGACAAGAGTAGCCGGATGAATTCTGAAGTGTACCGGGATATACTTTCAGCCCAGATTCAGCCAAATGCCGCAAAGTTGATCGGACGGCGCTTTATAGTACAGATGGACAATGACCCCAAGCATACAGCCAAAGCTACCCAGGAGTTCATGAGTGCAAAAAAGTGGAACATTCTGCAATGTCCAAGTCAATCACCAGATCTTAACCCAATTGAGCATGCATTTCACTTGCTCAAATCCAGACTTAAGATGGAAAGACCCACAAACAAGCAAGACCTGAAGGCTGCGGCTGTAAAGGCCTGGCAAAGCATTAAGAAGGAGGAAACCCAGCGTTTGGTGATGTCCATGGGTTCCAGACTTAAGGCAGTGATTGCCTACAAAGGATTCGCAACAAAATATTGAAAATAAAAATATTTTGTTTGGGTTTGGTTTATTTGTCCAATTACTTTTGACCTCCTAAAATGTGGAGTGTTTGTAAAGAAATGTGTACAATTCCTACAATTTCTATCAGATATTTTTGTTCAAACCTTCAAATTAAACGTTACAATCTGCACTTGAATTCTGTTGTAGAGGTTTCATTTCAAATCCAATGTGGTGGCATACAGAGCCCAACTCGCGAAAATTGTGTCACTGTCCAAATATTTCTGGACCTAACTGTACTTACTTGGGAGTGCTAATTTGCAGATCAGAAGGACAAAAATAAATAATACATATAGCAATAATATAATTGTTCAGTGCTAAGTGTATAGCAACTATTTTGCAAGTATTCTTAATTTAAGCACTATCTCGTGTATACATCCCTGGTGAAGATATAGTTTGTAACTATAGGCACAATAGAAGGTACCACTTGTGTAATCTAAATTACACTGTTGCATCTTTCTTGATAAGCTATATATGTTACTCCCTTGCACTGGTACCATCGCTGGGCCTTGCTCCCTTTTGCTATGGCCACCTCCCTATGTTGTAGTCCACTTCTTAGACATCATCACCAAAAGCCTTTTAAGGCCAACTCAGACAGCTATCTGCTGTCTAAGTATCCAGTAAGCTTTGCATTCAGTTCTGGAGTTTGCCTCACAATCTATCCCAATCAGCTGGGTGGGTACTCATCTCTTCAGTAAACTCATTTGTTTATGATCTAAGGTGGTGTCACACATAGCGACGCAGCAGCGATCACGACCAGCGATCTGACTTTATCGGGATCGCTGCTGCATCGTTACATGGTCGCTGGTGAGCTGTCAAACAGGCAGATCTCACCAGCGACCAGTTACCAGCCCCCAGCCAGCAGCCAGCAGCGATGCGTGGAAGCGTAACTAAGGTAAATATCAGGTAACCAAGGAAAGCACTTCTCTTACCCGATATTTACCTTAGTTACTAGCGTCCGCCGCTCTCACACTGACAGTGCCGGCTCCCTGCTCCCTGCACTCCTAGCCAGAGTACACATCGGGTTAATTACCCGATGTGTACTCCAGCTACGTATGTAGGGAGTAGGGAGCAGGGAGCCGGCACTGGCAGTGTGAGAGCGGCGGACGCTAGTAACTAAGGTAAATATCGGGTAACCAAAGAAAGGGCTTCTTGGTTACCCGATCTTTACCGTGGTTACAGTTTACCGCAGGCTGCCAGAAGCCGGCTCCCTGCTCGCTTCAGTTCGTCGCTCTCTCACACAGCGATGTGTGCATCACAGCAGAAGAGCAACGTCCAAAAATGAAGCAGGACATTCAGCAACGACCGGCGACCTCACAGCAGGGGCCAGGTCGTTGTTGGATGTCACACACAGCGACGGGACGTCGCTGCTACGTCACAGAAAATGGTGACTTAGCAGCGACATCGTTGTCGTCGTCGCTATGTGTGACACCACCTTAAAACTTGTGGTTAATCATATATCTGCTGTAAGTATAACAAACACTTCTCAGCAAATACTGGTGATCTTCACGCTATAATGCTGCTAACACACTGTATCTTCTCTGCAAGCAAGTATTAATTTGCCTTTTTATAACTGCTGCCTGAGATTAACCATTTTTTTTCTGAATTTCTACATTTCTACTATTGACCATCTGTCAGCTAACAAAATTCAACTTTGTTATTAACCATTTGTTGGCTGCAAATCGTGGACTGTCTATACATCTACAGTAACTGTACATTCACACTCCTGGCTCTGTGTTTTCGGGTGCTGCTTAGCTATCTGCCACCCTACATACCCTGCTGTCCTGGTCCTGGCTGATCCATGTGCCACCCACCAAGTCCTGCCCCCTGTACATCGCCTTCATTCCACTCTACTCATCTTACCAGATGAGAGTATAACAATATAGTACGAGAAGGTGAAGAAAAGGTGATAACTAGTGATGGGCGAACCTGAACTGTAAAGTTCTGGACCCATACCGAACACATAGTGTTTGTGCACAAGGTCCCAAACACGCGTTTTCCTAGGAAACCCGTGTTATAGTTTGAGTCCAGTTCGGGTTCAGGAGCTGTATAATAAAAAAAAAAAAGCACATTATTAAAAAACATTATGATAATACTTACCGGTCCAGCGACGCATCCTGCAGAGCCGTTATCTCCCGCCTGTTTCTGCTTCCGGGTCCGATCATTAACTTCTGGTGGTATTCACTGCACTGCTCGTCACTCAGCAGTCTTCGGCTTTTTTTGGCTGTGTTCACGGTGACGTCAGGGTTCAACCAAGTCCATGGCTCAGCCATGGACTCAATTGAACTTTGACTATCACTGTCAACCTGCTTCTCGCTATGTATAGACGCTTGTCTGTACAGAGCGATGAAGCAGACCTGACATTGCTCTCCCTGTGGACTACTGATCGGACTCGGAAGCAGAAGCGGGTGGGAGACAGAGCCTACAGGACGCGTCACGGGACCAGTATGTATAATGACAATGTTTATTATTAACTATATTCTTTATTTTACAGCCCCCCTCACCCCATAACTGTAAAGTAAAAGTTCAG
Source organism: Anomaloglossus baeobatrachus (assembly GCF_048569485.1). Taxonomy (NCBI): domain Eukaryota; kingdom Metazoa; phylum Chordata; class Amphibia; order Anura; family Aromobatidae; genus Anomaloglossus; species Anomaloglossus baeobatrachus. Next base: position 456,552,563 of record NC_134358.1, read on the forward strand.
GGTTTGGACACAAGTTTGCGTTATCTCCAACCCCGAACTCGGACTTTACAAAAAGCTCAGGCAAGTCTCCCGATCCCGAACATCGGGGGGTTCACCCATCACTAGTGACAACACATGAATGCTGCATCAGGCTGCAATAAACAGGCTCTTTGTTTATAGTATGCAACCATGGTGGCACATAAGTTTGACAAAGGGTTTTTAAATGACGTTTGGGCAATAAAAATGTAGAACGTGTCTTTAAAAGTCTTTTAGCACCAAAACAAAAAACAGAAAACACAACTTCATACATACACATGTAACTCTTAGGGGCACTCTGCACATTACGACATCGCAGGTGCGATGTCGGTGGGGTCAAATTGAAAGCGACGCACATCCAGCGTCGCAGGCGATATCGTAGTGTGTAAAGCCTTTTTGATACGATTAACGAGCGCAAAATTGTCGAAATCTTATCATCGGTGTAGCGTCTGTCATTTCCATAATTTGGAAATGACCGATGTTACTATGTTATTCCTCGTTCCAGCGGCATCACACATCGCTGTGTGTGAAGCTGCAGGAGCGAGGAACATCTCCTACCTGCGTCCTGCGGCTCACGCCAGCTATACGGAAGGAAGGAGGTGGGCGGGATGTTTACGTCCCGCTCATCTCCGCCCCTCCGCTTCTATTGGCCGCCTGCCGTGTGACATCGCTATGATGCCGCACGACCCGCCCCCTTAATAAGGAGGCGGGTCGCCGCCAGAGCAACGTCGCAGGGCAGGTGAGTCCATGTGAAGCTGCCGTAGCGATAATGTTCGCTACGGCAGCCATCACTAGATATCGCAGCTGCGACGGGGGCGGGGACTATCGCGCTCGGCATCGCAAGCATCAGCTTGCGATGTCGTAGTGTGCAAAGTGCCCCTTTAAAGGTGTTTTCCAGTATGTCAAGGAAATAGGCCACAAGCAAAAACATTATGATATAAAGCAGTAACCTATATGTACCCATTTTAGTGCCCATTGGTGCCAATGTTGTTGTCCTGGTAGCCCTGTTTAGTCACTGCTTACTTCCTGCAGCAAAATTGTGCTGTCTGTGCACAAAAGAGCACTGCAGTCAATCACTGGAAGCAGAGGTTATGTGCCGTACATGTTGGCATCAACGCTAAGGCTACTGATTGCAATGAGCTGGACATGGACAATATCATGGCTGTAGAAAGTAAACAGTGACCAATGGAGACCACCAAACCAGCATGGAAGCAATGGATAAGTAGGTTACATCTTTACTTTATACCATTTTCTTTGCCAATTTACGTAAAATACTAGAAAATGCCTTTAATCAAAGTTCAGCAATTTTACGCCATTAGGTAGATGACTGCAAAGTTCTGCTGACATAACGGCTCCTGGTGATCACTACATGAAAAAATCTGCTGTATATGCATACTGTATGTGGATGTGTGAGATTAGCAATACTTTTACACATTAGCCTGTGGAAGCTTTATAGTTTAGGTTTAATGGGATACAAATGATCAGCACTCACACATTTATATTCAAGGTTTATCGTTCTTTTCCAAAATAACAAATACAGTCACATTCACAAATTGTGCACCCGTTCAGGGCTATCTGCTTCGTTAAACTTGTGGATAAAAGTCATTTATGCTGAATTTATTTACTCCATTTTTTATGTAGGATTTCATCATAAGGCACAGAAAAAGGAAAATGGCAAAAAAAGACCATCTTTCATTTTGAGTAAAATGAAACAATCATTATAGGCCATTTTGAAGAATATTCAGCAAAAAACGTCAACAAATACAAGACATAAAGCAGGACATTTGATGGGAATCTGTCAGCGGGTTTTTGCTATGTAATGTGGGGGCGTCATGAGGTAGGGACTGAGACACTGATGTCAGCAATATGTCATTTATTAGGCTGTATGCTCCTGTGGGCGTACTACCATGCTAAGAGGGCGGACTATTTGGGGAAATAACACCCTTGCAACTGGTCACTGGCCTCATTAGCATATCATAAAGGATCTTTAGAAACACTGTTTCTAAAGATCTCTTTACCTATGCTACTATATACAGGGAGTGTTAGGCAGAAATATACACCCAGAACTGCTCGTGGTTCTGGGTACATATTACACCTGACAGGTTCCCTTTAATCACAATCTACTTTATGTGAAATTATACCAATAAAGAGAATCGTTTGTCGAGTTGGACTTCATCCTTTATTATTCACATTATTCTGGCTGTAGCAGTGCCGATGTCCGAGCTTCATACGAAAGTGGACTTGCAATTGTGGTGAGCTGGATTGTATATTTTTACATTATTTTACTTTTATTTTTGGTTTTCCCCTCAAAATTATTTCAGGTTGTTTCTCAATGGATTTGTACAGATTATGTGCAACATTGAAGTACCACTCTAGTGTTTTGGTCTTTTTTTCCACCGTTGGAGTCATGCTTGTAATATAAAGTCCGTGCCCCCAGTTTTACCCTCCGGCGTCTTCACCTTTTATTGCCAAATCCTGTGGCACCACCTTGGGACAGCAACTTCTGCCTGGCCTGAAGTCAGAAGTTAAGGCTATGTGCCCACGTTGCGTATTTTCATGCAGTTACGCTGTGTTCTGCACCGCAGCGTAACTGCATGCGTCCTGCGTCCCCAGCACAATCTATGAAGATTGTGCCTAATCCATGCCTACATTGCGTATTAGAACGCAGCGCTTCGGCTGCTGCCGAAGCGCTGCGTTCTAAAAAGCAACATGTCACTTCTTTCATGCGCTCTGCATGCAGCCCCCGCTCTGTCTATAGAAGGGGCTGCATCCAGAGCGCATGAAATCGGTTTTTCATTGCGGACTGTTTCTGCAGCGATTTGAAGCGCACGTGTGCTGTTCAAATTGCTGTAGAAATTTCTGCAGGGACAGAACGCAACGTGGGCACATAGCCTAAGTCACAGGCTCTCAAAGCAATAATATGAGATACGGAACGGGGCTCCCATAAACTTGCATTGAAGAGTGACCTCCGGCTCGCTTCATGAAACACTGGAGCAATCCGGTAGGTCACAAATCGCCGGTGACCGAAGGGAGTGGTGCTGATAAAAGGTGAAAATGCTGGAGGGTATAAGACTGAGGTCAGGGAATTTAGATTATACTCCACTGATGAAAAGAACCCCAAAACGCTGGAGTGGTGCTTTAACGACGGAAAAAGTTCAGAAATGATTCTTCTTAATATGATTTTTTTTTTTTGACAAGTTTTTAATTCTATAAATTCTAAACATAATTGACATGAGACTGTAAATCGTCTTTAACATAAACTGTAGCGGAAGAAGTTCTGTAGAAATAATATTCTGCTTGGTTCTGGAGTCTAATCCTATTAGCCACACACGTATTTCATTCTGTCATGTATTTTTTGGAAATGCACCCCTCAGCGGTGAGCTCGGAGATTGGAACAGGCACCTGACTATTTCAGTAGGACCTCTCATAGTAATGAGAAAAATGAACTTGTCAATATGTGCAAAGGCTTTTTAAGCATGGGATATGACAGTCTGCTCAGCAATGAATGAAGTCCCCGAATTAGAGACACAGTGACAAAAGCAGACGAATGCTAAATGGCCTTCACTATGGTAAATTAAAACAAGATGGAATAAGTGCATGAAGGACATTTCGGCTGGTGGGTTTAGAAGTAATAAAGTGACAGCGCTGATCGCCCATTCCTACCATGTTAATGTAATGTCATCGGCTTTTTGATCTAGCTGACAGAGTGACACTGATATATAGCAAGACATACGCTGACTCTGACAGTCTAAGCCTTCCGGAGAGCAAGATTAAAACAAGACTGCATATACCCTTTACTGTCTTTCACTATAACATCCAAGTAATAGTCATAATGTATGATCGTCTCGGCAGTGACACCGCTGATATAGCACTAGAGATAGCCGACATTTTATTATTAACTACAACTGAATGTCAAAGTGTCAGAGAGAGCAGGTTAGAGACGGTACAAGGCTGTGATGAAAAAAAGGAATAAACTTGTCATCATGTCTGCCATTGTATCTGCATATTACATACGTCACAAAGAAAAAGATAGATGTTATAATTTATATAATATGCCATTGTGTTTACCTTCAAAGAGAACCTGTTATCAGGATTATGTATGTTAAGAGTTTATCTACTCCTAAGGCAACCCCTTCTGATTCCACATGTTTCCTCCAGGTAAAGTAATAGAGTCTATACTCACCTGTCGTGTTGGCGCTGTTACAACGATGCAGTGGTTCGCGTTACCGGGGCTCACGTGATGTTGTGACGTCACACGAACCCTGTGTCCAATCAGCGTCCTTCAGACCAAACGAACAATCAACAGGAAGTGAGTGTGGTCCGATGATGGGGTGAAGGAAGCAGTTGCTGATTGGACGTATGGCTCATGTAATGTCACAACCTTACTTGAGCCCCGGGCACGCAAAGTGCGGCACCGCTGGTACAGCGCCGACATGGAAGGTGAGTATAGCCTTTATTATTTTACCTGGAGGAAATGTGGAATCAGAAGAGATTTTCCTAGTAGTGGACAACCTCTTTAAAGTTAAAGGTATGGGCATAATAATACTGTTAAACTGATTAGATAGTGAAGAAATCTGAAGTCTGGCTGTTTATCATCATTAGAAGTTTCGATTTCCCAAGTTTCCGGGGCATTAGGATGACAATGTGTGTAGAGTCTTCCACTCTGCCCCGGCCCCTCTGCTGCCTCTGGTTTCTCTATCCTCTGTTTTAAATGTATCTCTGCCGTTGTCCTAACTGTGCGTGAAACTTGCGTAGACTAATCACATGGCAAACTTCAGTAAAGTCACGCTGGTGGAGGCGCATGTTCAAATTGGCCTCCTGGTGGTGCTTACTAATATGGCGCCAGTGCTGGCACATGCACAGACTGAGAACTCGGCTCTTCATTGAGCAAAGATCTAGATCTGCGCATGTGCTATAATGGCGCCATTTTACTGAAGTGTGTTCTGTATTCAATTGGAGCAAGCGCCGCCCGCAGTTAGAAAAGTGGCAGCGCAACAAAACAGGAAGACGCTACAGACCCCAGAGGCAGAGGAGGAGCTGGGGTAGAGCCAAAAACGCTACACCCAGTCCCGCCCCTATGCCCTGAAAGCTTACGAGAATGGAAACATCTAATAATTAAACAACCAGGCGGTGGATTTTTATACTGAATTCCTTCAGTGAAGCAGTCACTATATGATACACGATATTTTTAACATGCATAATCCTAACGACGGGTTTTCTTTAAAGATCATGCATTTTATACTACCGAGAGTCAAAATTACGAGGAGCTTACAGAATATTGCTTTAAGCTATAACAATATGCCCTAAGCTCCACCCAATGTTCATTGCAAATCATTATTATTTTTTTATCTATGCAAGGAATTTGGAGCAAGAAAATCAAACCACTTTAAAGGTAATAAAAATTGATAAAAATGTTGAACCTATAGGAATAATGATAATAAAAATTAGAGGGGTATTTTCTACTTTATAAAATGCCTGAAAATTGCCAAGATGAGCCACCACTTTATGATCGGTTGGTATCAAACCTCTAGAAACAATGGTGCCCAGGTTTCCCTCTATGGCAGCAACCTGGTCTCCCACTGCGCCTGCAACAGCTTGAGAAAGGCTCTTTAGAGGGAGCTGAAACAGCCGATGCACGTGAATAAAGGATCCTTATTTCTTCACTATTTTGGATTTTTATATATATGTATGTACATATATATTTATTAAGAACAGTCACAAGCAAAACTTGTTAATTAATGCAAAATAAGTATAGTTTGTTGTCTTTTTTAAAATAGTTTGTCCCATTTGCTTAAGTATTAGCGCACGGCTCCGCAGCCTCGCGGCTTCCTGGTTGCAGGGAATGACAGTGAGTGACAGTTTGCTCCAGCTGCATTGTTCCGCCGCTGGTCTGATGTGTATTTCTGATGTGGATATATCAGGAACATGAGTTTTGAAAAATCATCCCAATTATTCATATAAACATTTGGGTACGTTCACATGAAAAATATTTTGAGTCTGAGCACTGTGTGTGGAAAATGGACAAGACATGGACCCCATGTTAGCTTACGTGCTAGTTCACATAGGTATGTTTTAATTTATGAACCAGACTAGTGCATGTAAATAAATTAGGATGGACTCTAGGAGCCAGTCATGTTCTTTATTTGTGGATGTGACTATACGGATGGACACTTGATAATTGATTGCTCTCAGTTAGAGAAACAAAATTATAATTTTGGAGTTGTGATACCTTTTTAAAGGTTAACTAAAATAAAATAAAATAAGAGGATGTTACAAAGCAAGCTTTCGAGACATCTCAGGTCTCTTCATCAGGCAGGTATGACAAAATATCTGAAGAAAAACAAATCTATATACAGTATATGATGAAGAGACATGAGATGTCTCGAATGCTTGCTTTGTAACATCATTTATTTTATTTTAGTTAGCCATTAAAAGGTATCACAACTAAAAAATTATAATTTTTGTTTCTCTCACTGAGAACAACCAATCATTTTTAAATTGGCTAACACGGTTCCAAAACTTTTTTCTTTTAACTATTTGGATGAATACTTGGAGCCAGTCCTGTTCTTCATTTGCAGATGTGACTATTCGGATGGACATTTTGAGCCAGTCCCGTTCTTCATTTGCGGACATGCATATTCGGATGGACACTCGGAGCCAGTCCTGTTCTTCATTTGTGGACATCATGACTATTCCGATGGACACTCTGAGCCAGACCCGTTCTCCATTTGCAAACGTGACTATTCGGATGGACATTTGGAGCTAGTCCCGTTCTTCATTTGCGGACGTGCACACTCGGATGGATACTCGGAGCCAGTTCCGTTCTTCATTTGCGGACGTGACTATTCCGATGGACACTCGGAGCCAGTCCCGTTCTTCATTTGCGGATGTGACTATTCGGATGGATATTTGGAGCTAGTCATGTTCTTTATTTGCGAATGTGACTATTCCGATGGACATTTGGAGCCAGTCATCCTCTTTATTTGCGGACGTGCATATTCGGATGGGCACTCAGAGCCAGTCATGTTCTTCATTTACGGACATGACTATTCTGATGGACACTCGGAGCCAGTCACATTCTTCATTTGTGGACGTGACTAGTTTGATACACTCCACACGGCAGGTCATTTTTTACACATTATTTCTAGAACCATAATCTGCAATGTATCTTTCAGCCCAGTGTGAACATGCTCCAACTGTGGGGTGCATTTACTGCCTGTTTGTTTTGTTTTCCAAATAAGCTATATATTAGTATAATATTCTGTGCAGGGTCCCCAGTTTTAGGCACACACAATAACAAAGCAATCACCATCTCTCCATAGGTCACCAAAATATTGTAGTCATAAAAATATTTCCAATTAAAAGCCGCGGTCTTGACAGGTCAGCTCCGTTCAAGCCAAGCAAATGAAGACACCCATGTAAAGTTGCTTCCTTGGGAACTAATTTAGCTAGAAACTGCTCTGATTATGTCCGGGTTTTACGTAAAGCTTGCAAAGACAAATCTGGTTTAAACTGCTGATGTTATTTCAATTCATATTCTACAGCTAATGACAGGTCTCCGGAGGAGAGGAGAGAAGAGCATCGCACATTGTAGCTTGATCAGCATTAAAAGCTATGACAATCAAGGACCAAATCCAGCTTTAAAAGTCAAATCCCCAAAGTGCTTTTTAAATAATGTGCATTGGATCGCTTTACTGCTTCTCCAGCTATCCAATGTGAGAAAGATGTAGTGGAACACATAAATGGGAAACACAAGCCGAAGCTGTGCAGCGTAATAAGACAAAAGCGGTAATTAGCACTCAGTTTAGTTGGTGCATAATTGTTGGCATAACCTATCTTAAGGCCCCTTTACACACTGAGACTTTCAGCGATCCCACCAGCGATCCCAACCTGGCCGGGATCGCTACAAAGTCTCTGGTGAGTCTCTGGTGAGCTGTGAAACAGGCAAACCTGGCCAACGACGCAACAGCGATCCGGACCTGCAGAACGACCTAGCTAGTCAAACACTGGAAACGAGTGATGTGTCACAATATCTGTCAATCACTATTCTCTGTCAGTCGGTCTCTCCCTCTCGGTCTCTATTCTCTCTCTGTCGGTCCGTCACTATCTCTGTCCCTCTCTCACAGTCTGTCGGTCATTTTCCCCTCCTCTCTCATACTCACCGATCCCCGGCGCTGCGCTGCACGGCATTCACACTGCTGCGGCGGCTTTTACTATTTTGAAAAAGCCGGCCGCTCATTAAACAATTTCGTATTCCCTACTTTCCCTGCCCACAGGCGCCTATGATTGGTTGCAGTGAGACACGCCCCCACGCTGAGTGACAGGTGTCTCACTGCACCCAATCACAGCAGCCGGTGGGCGTGTCTATACTGTGCAGTTAAATAAATAAATAAATAAAAAAATCCGGCGTGCGGTCCCCCCCAATTTTAATACCAGCCAGATAAAGCCATACGGCTGAAGGCTGGTATTCTCAGGATGGGGAGCTCCACGTTATGGGGAGCCCCCCAGCCTAACAATATCAGTCAGCAGCCACCCAGAAATGCCGCATACATTATATGCGACAGTTCTGGGACTGTACCCGGCTCTTCCCGATTTGCCCTGGTGCGTTGGCAAATCGGGGTAATAAGGAGTTATTGGCAGCCCATAGCTGCCAATAAGTCCTAGATTAATCATGTTAGGCGTCTCCCTGAGAAACCTTCCATGATTAATCTGTAAATTACAGTAAATAAACACAGACACCCGAAAAAATCATTTATTAGAAATAAAAAACACAAACACATTCCCTCATCACCAATTTAATCAGCCCCAAAAAGCCCTCCTTGTCCGGCGTAATCCACGGACCTCCAGCATCGCTTCCAGCTCAGCAGCATGCAGGTGACAGGAGCTACAGAAGACACCGACGCTCCTGTCACCTCCACGCAGCTAATGAAGAGAGCCGCGCGATCGGCTGAGCTGTCACTGAGGTTACCCGCTGTCACTGGATCCAGCGGTGGATGCAGCGGTATTTACTGTAATTTACAGATTAATCATGGAAGGTATCTCGGGGAGACGCCTGACATGATTAATCTAGGACTTATTGTCAGCTATGGGCTGCCAATAACTCCTTATTACCCCGATTTGCCAACGCACCAGGGCACTTCGGGAAGAGCCGGGTACAGTCCGAGAACTGTCGCATATAATGTATGCGGCAATTCTGGGCGGCTGCTGACTGATATTGTTAGGCTGGGGGGCTCCCCATAACGTGGAGCTCCCCATCCTGAGAATACCAGCCTTCAGCCGTATGGCTTTATCTGGCTGGTATTAAAATTGGGGGGGACCGCACGCCGTTTTTTTAAATTATTTAATTATTTATTTCACTGCACAGTATAGACCCGCCCACCGGCTGCTGTGATTGGGTGCAGTGAGACACCTGTCACTCAGCGTGGGGGCATGTCTCACTGTAACCAATCATAGGCGCCTGTGGGCGGGGAAAGTAGGGAATACGAAATTGTTTAATGAGCGGCCGGCTTTTTCAAAATAGTAAAAGCCAACGCAGCAGTGTGAATGCCGTGCAGCGCCGCGCCGGGGATCGGGGATCGGTGAGTATGAGAGAGGAGGGGAAAATGACCGATAGACTGTGAGAGAGGGACAGAGATAGTGACGGACCGACAGAGAATAGAGACCGAGAGGGAGAGACCGACTGACAGAGAATAGTGATTGACAGATATTGTGACACATCACTCGTTTCCAGTGTTTTAAGTCCCCTTTACACAGTGAGACTTTGCTGCACAGCGGGAAACAAAGGACCAAAGAATGGTCCTGAACGATTTGTAGCGATCAGCAACTTTACAGCAGGGGCCAGGTCGCTGATGTGTTTCACACACTGCAATGTCGCTGGGGAGGTCGCTATTACGTCACAAAACCGGTGACGTTACAGCGATGTCGTTTGCGATGTTGCAGTGTGTAAAGCCATTTTTAAGGTTTTGCTTCTTAATTAAAGGGGTTATCAGAGAGTTTTTCCCTCCTATGGGGCTAAGAAAGTACCTGACCGTTCTGCCTGCGATGATCTCTCCTAGCTCAGCATGGTCACAGGCTGCTCTTGCTCTTCTCCTACTTCATGGTATATTACTTCGACAAAGCAGCTCCTTCTCTTCCCGTCTGCTCTGTTGATGGGGAGTCAGTGTCCACATCATGCTGGTTGACAGGGAGTGGGCTGTCAATCAGCATGACATCTAGAGATGAGCGGACTAGTTGACATTTGGTTCAGCAGGACTTTAGATAAAGCTCAATTCTGGACCCGAACTTGCCCTGAACCCCATTGGAAGTCACTGATTAGGCAGTTTGGATCTCCATCCACATACAACCAGCCATAAACAGTGCATTTCCGGGGGAGAGTTTTCTGCTTTAAGGTTTTTTTTTTCTACACACTACATCCGATCATGCTGTTTTTACTCCCAGTGCAAGGCATTAAAATACTGCATGCCGCTTGCAATTGGCTGAGCACCGAGAGTACCCGAGCACAATGATGTGTTCGAGTGGTTAGCATACGTAAAGCACCTGAACTCTGAACTTGAACACTGATTTCTTTTTAAAAAAAAGTCTGTGTTCACTATGAACACCGAAATTGGGTCCGCTCATCTCTAATGATGTCTATATTGACGTCCTGTCAACAGAGCAGAAGAGAAGGAGATGCTCTGTCAAAGAGACGTAACAGGAAGCAGGAGAATTGCTGGCAGGAGCGGTCTGTGACCACTCTGAACCGGGAAAGAGGCAGAACGGACAGGTAGTAACTACTTACCAGTAAGTTCTTAGTCCGATAAGGGGAAGAAAAAGTCCTAACTAACCTCTTTAAGATCAAAAATCCTTTCCTAATATAGCTGTGTATCTAAGAAAACGATCTAATCCAAATATGACATGAGAAAGACAAGGTTTATATAGTGGGTGGGGTATAAAGAGAGGACAGACTAGTGATCAATATTGATATGTTTACCTTTATTCTATACTTTTACTAGCTATTAAACAAAAACATTTAGGCACATTTTTTCTATTCAGTCCTTTTACATATTTCAATTGCGCACATTTTCTTTAGTACAGCCGTGATGGCTGAGAATCCACAGGAAAAAAGAAAAGGAGGAATGTCGGGAAGCTCTTCCGAAAATTAATAGTAACCAAACTTAATTTGTATAAGAGAAAACAGCTGCAGAGATGCGATATAAAGTCCGCCCTCCGAATAAAGCCTACACATACTGAATTTTACAAAATCGGATAACAGCTGGCCAAATAATATGGCGGTATGGCTGGCAAAAATACTGAGATCTCTTCTAGAGAAGAACAATTTTACTTGCTTAAAGGGAATTATCAGCAGGTTTTTGCTATATAAGCTAAAGCCAAAAGGCTGTAAGGGTTAACACAAAGTTCAGGCATGCCTGTGTGAGAGTACAATATATTTTTCTATGTGCTTTTCTACTGTGAGAATACAATATATATATTTTTATATGCTTTTTTTATAACTAAGCTTTCTTCTATATGAGTAACAAGAAACTGTAAGCTTGTGTACACCAAGGTCAGAATGAAGAACAATGGCCGGCTGCATCTGCACAAGTCCAAATTTATGACTGAGTTACGTGACAAAAACTTTGCAAGTTATGGAGTCGGAAAACATGAGGGGTTGGAAAGGAAGTCCCAAAAAATGGATAAACGTCACAGGCTTTTTGCATATGCTTTTAATATAACCAATGGTATACTTAGTAACTTTACTATAAGATTAACCCATTATTGCTCTATAAAGTCTTGTGATAATAAAAGCACATCACATATGCACCTTACTGAGAAAGGAATTTATACCAGCTATATTGTGTGGTCTGAATTTCTCCTCCAGCTCTCAGTGACCTTCAATCTGAGATTACTGCAGACATTCACTGTTGAGAAGATTTCCCAAAAACTATGGAATTTTTTCTTAACACCTGTGTTGTCACAGTAAGATCTTTTGTTTATTTGTTATGTTTGTTTTAGCAGCCGGATCTTAATCATTGTTGTGGCTAGTTGTGTTGTGGTAGCTCCCTCATGCCATGTTATCTGGCACGCCCCCTGCTCTGATTGATAACACACAGTCAATGTATAATCTCTATAAAGAGCCAGGTGTGGGTGGGAAAGCCCTCTGGACTCTGCTACCATGCTTTTCCAAAAATAAGACAAGGTCTTATATTATGGTTTCCAAAAAAGGGATAAACCTTATTTTTGGGGAAGGGCTTATTTTTTTTGCCATGAACAACAATCACACATTTACACTTCAATTTGAAGGTGTATTGCCAGCCTCAGCTTGAAGGTGTATGGCCAGCTTTTGGGTTAGTAACCTTAACCCTAACTAACATTCACAATTGCTGGTGCAGTTTCAGTGTCTCTTATGGTAAAACTTGCTTGCACTCTCAAAATACTTTGTGTGGCAGCGGCACTCTTCTCTATGCGTCCCGGGAGGGGTCAGAAGGCGGGACTTGGAAATGGTGGTTGTGATGTCACACATGGCTGCTTCTGTGGGAGAAAGCAGGGCTAGTCGGGAGGCGGGATGCAAGAGGCGGCACTCAGGAAGCAGGAGGTGGGACCATCGAGTGGCAGCCAAGCCCACACCATAGCGTAGTAGCGGCCAGAAGGCAGGACCCAGGAGGCAGCATTTGGGAGGTGGGACTCGGGAGCAGCAACCAAGCAAACATCATAGCGCAATAGCGGCTGGGAGGTGGGAATCAGGGGACAACACTCAGGAGGTGGGACTCCGGAGAGGGTAAGCAGATTCTACCCTGCCATGGTGGGAAAAAGCGGCAGGACGATTTGGGAGTACATTATGCCTATTCCAGTGCCTCCAGCGTTAAGTTATGTCTTTGTGATGTTAGTGACATAACCTAGTGTCACGTGACATAACTTAGCACTGGAGACGCTGACTAACTAGGGGTTAGATTTGGACTAGGGCTTATATTTAAAGCCCACTCCAAAAATCCGTAAAAATCAAGCTATGGCTTATTTTTGGAGAAACACGGTATATGACTAAAGCTAAAATTGCATATTGTGTCAGAAAGGCTGCATCTAGTAATCTAAGTGATAGATAGTTGGATACAGAATCTCTTTGCCAACATCATGCAGCTCTCACATCAAGTACCAAAAACCTGCTGACAGATTCCCTTTAATAGATCATCTTTAAGTAAATCTTTTCACACAGGAAAATCATGGGCAAAACTGCACAAAATAATTTACATCAGGTATTGGCATAAATTATAGTGGATATCTAGTGATCTACACTAATACCTAGTGTAGATTTTAATTTGTGTGACAAACAGTCCATTCTTCATCAGATTTTTGTTTCACAGTGGCATATGAAGTCATAATCTTGATGAATGCCCCCAAATATATTACTTAGAAAATTAATCTGGAATAATAGGTTTGCTTCAGTTCCCCCCAAAATTGCCTAAACCACCCCAGTTGTAATCATTGTAGAATGAAAGCATTTGGCGTCATCTTAGCAGATAGTCAATAAAATGAGTTGTTACCCAAAGGTTTTACCGACCGATGTAAGGGTTAATCTGCCTCAGTTTGCATTAACCTTTGAATAATAAAGCACAGCTGGGAACGCTATAAAGAACAAACCAAGGAATGAATAATTAAAGCCACCTACACAGCTCTGGATGGCTCCGTTTTCAACATGGATATTAGCAAACATATTACTGGAAGCGGGCTGAATCGTGGGTTCGTTTCAGTGCAGAAGAAGCGAATGGGTAATCACCATTTACATAAAAACGAGCAATTAAAATTCATGACTCTTAACTACAAAGTAAAAAGGATAATAGGAAAAAGGAGGACTGTATCTGGTTTTCTGCAGCATTACAAATAAATCCCTATTGATCCTTATTACATCAGGTCAAATGGGATACAGTATTAGAGGGGATAATCCGCCCCACTCTCTTCTGTACGGTGAGTGGTGCCGGTAATATCACCTCTACGGAGTGGAAAGTATCACACACCTGTCCTAATGTAACTGCGCGTACCGACCAGTAGACATGACACCACCAGCCTCATTCACCACCCAATGTGGATTACCCCTTTAAATACCACTCTTTCCATTACAATATTTTTTTGCCATTATGCAAACTTTTCTAAATCTTATTTTTAGAGCCAAATGGGGTGTGAAGAATTTCTAGCGGTAATATCTAAAGGACAATAATAGATAAATAGACTTGTATCTACAAATAATCACATAGATATTAAGACCGTGTACATGTTGAGGATGTATAGTAGATTTTTTTTTCTTCAAAGCCACGGCTTAGAACAAATTACAAAGGCAATGTGTGAATAGTATACCACCTAAAATATGTTCACAGACGGCAGTATTTCACTGCTTTGCCGCTGAAGTAGTTTATGATAGTGGTTACACGCTTTGGCTTACAATGCCTATCAGTAACTAAAAGAATATTCCATCTTAAAACAAATACATTCTGATTGCCAAGTTTTTTTTAAGAAAAAATTAACCATTGTACCCTTTCAAAAAAATCAATTAATAAAATTCCACACTACAGTTCTGACCCAATAAGGCATGAACTCTGGAAGATCTCGAAAGGAGTCCTGTGGTATCAGAGAGCAGGACGTGACCAGCAGATACCAGGCATTTCATATTCCTAATTTAAAGGGGTTGTCCGACATAAACTCAAAATTTTTTGTTAAGCTAATCTGTGCTGTATTGTCATATAAAACACCCCTACATTGTTATTTTTTGTTTTCTAACTTTTGTTCCTCTTGAATTATCCCTTCATTCTCTGCAGCTCTTTGTTTACATTTAGCTCCAGAAAACTGACCACTTCCTGTGCTAAACCTCCCAGTCACAGCTGGCACCGCCCGGCCTCAGTGTCCAGCCCCACCCCAGTGTCCAGCCTCGCCCCCTGCCCGCCCCCTGCACACACATTCCGTGTCAGTATTCTGCCCAACACTGACCTGCTATCACTACAGCATTTCAAATGCATCACACATCGGACTCCGCACCCCCCACACACACATAGGGCTCTGCACCGCACACACACATAGGACTCTGCACCCCCCACACACACATATGGCTCTGCACCGCACGCACACACACACACACAGGGCGCTCTGTACCGACCCCCCCCCTACCCCCATAGGGAACACATGTAGGGAATACATCCTCACCCGTCCTCGGTGCCCGCCGCTCCTGCACGTTCGCACTCTGTCTGTGCTCTGGCCATATCAGCACAGTAATGACGTCACCGCTGTACTGAACTGTCACACACAGACTGCACGGGCAGTGATGAGAAGCATCGCTGCGCTCCCTCTCATCAACGCTTTCAAAAATATCGGCATCTATGATCTGTGATGCCGGTACATTTGAATGTGCGATCCTGAGCAGGGGCCCACTGCAGCCGCCGCCAGGCCCCTCCCCCAGGTGACGGACCCCACAGCAGTGCAGGGGGAGGTTGTGGGCAGAGTACGGGGTGCGGGGGAATGTGTGGGAGGGTGCAGGGAAGGGGGCGGGGCTCATCACACTGAAGCCGCCCAGCAGGGCGGCAACATGCTGTTTCCAGATTTGCATGTCAACATGGTCCTGCCCATGTTGACATGAAATGACCGGAAGCAGCAAAATCTCGGCAGGAGCGGTCACATGACCGCTCTAAGCCGGGAGAGAGGGGATGACAGCAGGGCAGGTAAGTGCTCACTATCTACTTACCTGCCCCAATGTAGCCCAATAGGGTAATAACAAAAAAAAGCAAATTAAGCCGGATAACCCCTTTAATAGTAGCTCTTCTATGTGATTGGACCAGACACAGAAGCCTGTGCTCCCTATGCATCATAAAGTGTTGGGCACCCATGACCCAGCTGCCATGTAATCAGTTGTCCACTCTTGTACCAAGTATGGTACATATTGAAGGGGTTTTGTCCAGTCTAAATCCATAAGCCCACAGTCACCCTATGTGACTGCAGACTTGTGAATCCTCACATTGCGCAAACTATGCACTGTAAGGATTCGCTGGTGTCAGTGCCATGAATGGCCTTCACATGGCTGCAAGTGTGCGATATGCATACTCCGGCAGCCACCTCACTCAATACACTTGCATTGAATAATACCGCACCCTTCTAGTCAGATTTTGGTCGGGTGTATGCATATCGCATACTCGTAGGCAACGTGATTGCTATTCCAGCCTCTGATACTGGCAAATCCATAGAGCGTACAGTGTGAGCAATGTGAGGATTCACAAGGATTCACAGAGTGACCGCAGACTAATGGATTTAGACTGGACAACCCCTTTAACCACCACCAGAAATGCTCTGTGTCCACACAACCTGCTGTTTATGAGATGCTCTCACCCGGTCGTCCATCATAATTTGACCTTGACGCATATATCCTTACACTTGTATATCCACCAATAACTTCAACAACTAAGTGCTCACTTTTTGCCTAATATACTTCACCCCTTGATAAATACCATTGTGAAAAAATGATCAATGGGATTTCCTTCACCTATCGGCGCTTTAAATGATGTGGCTAATTCTGTATATGGCCACAGCAATTTTCGGTATAATTGAGACTACGGAATGGTTCAGGCCGGTAAGGATGGGTCAGCAGTAACCGTGTGTGGTAATGCTGGAGGAAACCATAAACTGAAAATTATACAGCACTGGTAAGTTCAAAGACACAAGGACTTTCACGAGTACGATGCATTTTCCTGTAGTGTTCTTGTCAAAAGAACACATGGAAGAATCAAGATTTGCAGGATGATAGCAAAGCTTTTTTTCTAGGTTTAGAATATTGATGGCTTACTGCTAGGATAGGTCATCAATATCAGAACAGTGGGGGTCCGACTCCCTGCAACTCCGTCAATCGGCTCCCTGGCAGGAGGCATGGCACTCACGCGAGTGATACAGTCTTTTCAGTGCCTACATTCCAATTATACAGTACTACTATACAACATATTGGTAGGCAGCACGATGTAAGCATTGAAGACGCTGCAGTGCTCACACAAGCACTATAGCCCCTTCAGACAGATTACTAATGGGGGGGTGATGAGAGTCAGACCCCCACTGAGGTGATGTAAATAGCATATCCTATTAGCTAATATTCTTGTCCCATAAAACCATTAAGGCTGTCTTAAGGCCATGTAATAAGTAGAGATGAGCGAACCGGTCCCGGTTCGGCTCGAGGCGGTTCGCCGAACGGGGGGTCTGGCTCGAGTTCGGCTCGTCGAACGTTCGACGAACCGAACTCGAGCCCATAGGAAACAATGGCAGGCAATCACAAACACAGTAAAACACCTAGAAAACACCCTGAAAGGTGTCCAAAAGGTGACAAACAACTCACAACATAACACAAACACATGGGAAAGTGACAAGGACATATACTCATGTGAAAACAAAACAGCTGGACAAGGAAAAAGAGGGAGACACACAGATATATGAGTATATGCAAAGAAACATCGATTCCATTATTGTGCAACTTGAGCCCTGCTCATTTTAGGCTTCCAATCTGGATAAATTGCCTGAGCTCGCCACGTACGCCTTGAGGATCTTGTCGTGTCCTGCAGCCAGCGTTCTCTCGGAACCTGTCTTCAGTGCTGCTGGGGGTCTGCTGGCAGATAAGCACACGTGTCTGTCCACTGACAATGTGGACCTGGCTCTCAGAGGACTTTTCTTCCCCTGGGTCAGCCAGGGGAGGCGAAAGGCACGCGTATTTTTGAGAGTGCTTCATGCAAAGCATCTTTTTCTTTGTCAAAAGGGGGGCTCAACCGATGCCAGTCAAGTGGGGTGTGTGTGGCCCAGTTAGTGGCAACGAGGGAGACTGTGGTTGGAGTCCCCTCGCTGTGTCTCTAAAAGAACCAAGATGAACAAGTCATGGCTCTCAGAGGACTTTTCTTCCCCTGGGTCAGCCAGGGGACGGGAAAGGCACGCGTATTTTTGAGAGTGCTTCATGCAAAGCATCTTTTTCTTTTTCAAAAGGGGGCTCAACCGATGCCAGTCAAGTGGGGTGTGTGTGGCCCAGTTAGTGGCAACGAGGGAGACTGTGGTTGGAGTCCCCTCGCTGTGTCTCTAAAAGAACCAAGATGAACAAGTCATGGCTCTCAGAGGACTTTTCTTCCCCTGGGTCAGCCAGGGGACGGGAAAGGCACGCGTATTTTTGAGAGTGCTTCATGCAAAGCATCTTTTTCTTTGTCAAAAGGGGGGGTCAACCGATGCCAGTCAAGTGGGGTGTGTGTGGCCCAGTTAGTGGCAACGAGGGAGACTGTGGTTGGAGTCCCCTCGCTGTGTCTCTAAAAGAACCAAGATGAACAAGTCATGGCTCTCAGAGGACTTTTCTTCCCCTGGGTCAGCCAGGGGACGGGAAAGGCACGCGTATTTTTGAGAGTGCTTCATGCAAAGCATCTTTTTCTTTTTCAAAAGGGGGCTCAACCGATGCCAGTCAAGTGGGGTGTGTGTGGCCCAGTTAGTGGCAACGAGGGAGACTGTGGTTGGAGTCCCCTCGCTGTGTCTCTAAAAGAACCAAGATGAACAAGTCATGGCTCTCAGAGGACTTTTCTTCCCCTGGGTCAGCCAGGGGACGGGAAAGGCACGCGTATTTTTGAGAGTGCTTCATGCAAAGCATCTTTTTCTTTGTCAAAAGGGGGGGTCAACCGATGCCAGTCAAGTGGGGTGTGTGTGGCCCAGTTAGTGGCAACGAGGGAGACTGTGGTTGGAGTCCCCTCGCTGTGTCTCTAAAAGAACCAAGATGAACAAGTCATGGCTCTCAGAGGACTTTTCTTCCCCTGGGTCAGCCAGGGGACGGGAAAGGCACGCGTATTTTTGAGAGTGCTTCATGCAAAGCATCTTTTTCTTTTTCAAAAGGGGGCTCAACCGATGCCAGTCAAGTGGGGTGTGTGTGGCCCAGTTAGTGGCAACGAGGGAGACTGTGGTTGGAGTCCCCTCGCTGTGTCTCTAAAAGAACCAAGATGAACAAGTCATGGCTCTCAGAGGACTTTTCTTCCCCTGGGTCAGCCAGGGGACGGGAAAGGCACGCGTATTTTTGAGAGTGCTTCATGCAAAGCATCTTTTTCTTTTTCAAAAGGGGGCTCAACCGATGCCAGTCAAGTGGGGTGTGTGTGGCCCAGTTAGTGGCAACGAGGGAGACTGTGGTTGGAGTCCCCTCGCTGTGTTTTACATGCTTTTAGAAGGGCATGAAATGGCTTGGAGGTTGACTTTCATCATATGCAAACTGTTGGCTACCAAAATGCTGCCTTTCCAACAACTGTGGTTATAGGCAATGAGGAACATACTGATGAAGATGAGACGCAGATACCCGATTGGGATGACAACTTAAATATTCGGTCAGGGCAAGAAGAAACTCGGTCTGAGGGGTAGGGGAGTGCAAACACAACAATTGATGATTAAGTTCTAGATCACACCTACTGTCAACCCACAGTCAGACACTCGAGGAGGTCAACAGAGGCGGTGGAGGAGGATGCAACCGACGTCGAAGTAACCTGGCGCCTTCCTGGACACAGTCGGAGCACTGGTAGCACGTCTACAACTGCATCCTCAGCCACCACTCTGCCTCTGAGCATTATTCGGGGTGGATCAACAGGTCGCATGGCCTCTAAGCCTTGCCTAGCCAGGTCCTTTTTTGACATAGAAAAAGATCGCCCAAATTATGTGATCTGTAAAATTTGTCATGGTTCTCTTAGTAGAGGTCAAAACCTCAGCAGTTTGACAACTTCTTCCATGAATCGTCACATGAATAAATATCATATGGCCCGATGGGAAGCTCACCGTGCTGCAATGCGGCCTAGCGGAGCGAACCATCCACCGCCTGCCCCTTCCAGTGCATCCGCGCGCTCGTCATCTTCTAGGACTGTGGGGACAGCTGTCACACCTGTTTTTCCACCCACAACTTCCACCACTGTAACCGCAACAGGCAGTTTGCTTGGTAGGTCGTCAGTTGGTTTGGAAGGGGAAACAAGTGAGTGTGTACAGCTCTCTCAGACATCGATAGCACCAACTTTGGATGAAGGCAACATCATGTCTCCGCCTGCACTTTCCTCACAAAGCTGCATTTTTCCAGGGACACCCGACTCAACACCGTCTACACACAGCAGCCAGATCTCTGTCCCTCAGATGTGGTCAAATAAAAGGCCACTTCCTGCGACCCATGACAAAGCGAAGAGGTTGACTCTATCCCTCTGTAAGCTGTTGACTACAGAAATGCTGCCTTTCCGCCTAGTGGACACACAGGATTTTAGAGACCTTATGTCTGTCGCTGTGCCCCAGTACCAGATGCCTAGTCGCCACTACTTCTCTAAGAAAGGTGTGCCCGCGCTACACCAGCATGTCGCACACAACATCACCGCTTCCTTGAGAAACTCTGTGTGTGAACGGGTGCATTTCACCACCGATACTTGGACCAGTAAGCATGGACAGGGACGTTACATGTCGCTGACTGGCCACTGGGTAACTATGGTGATAGATGGTGAAGGGTCTGCTGCACAAGTCTTGCCGTCCCCACGACTTGTGTGTCAATCCTCTGTCTGTCCAAGTTCCGCCACTGCTTCTGCATCCTCCACCTCATCTGGGTCCTCCACCTCCGCCCCAAGCCTGCCTGGTCAGGCCACCAGCGTTCTCACTGCGCAGAAGGAATCACGCACCCCTCATTACTATGCTGGTAGCAGAGCGCAACGGCATCAGGCGGTCTTTAGCTTGACATGTCTTTGAAATAGGAGTCACACAGCGACTGAGTTGTGGGCAGCTCTGGAGACTGATTTTGATAAATGGTTGTCTCCACTCAACCTGCAGCCTGGTAAGGCCGTGTGCGACAATGCTGCAAACCTGGGTGCGGCCCTTCGCCTGGGCAAGGTGACACACGTGCCTTGTATGGCTCACGTGTTTAACCTTGTTGTCCAGCAATTTTTAACACACTATCCCGGCCTAGATGGCCTTCTGACCAGGGCACGGAAACTGTCTGCAGTGCTCACTTCCGCCGTTCAACCGCCGCACCTGAGCGACTTGCATCGCTCCAGAAGTCTTTCGGCCTGCCGGTTCATCGCCTGAAATGCGATGTGGCGACACGCTGGAATTCAACTCTCCACATGTTACAGCGACTGTGGCAGCACCGGCGAGCCCTGGTGCAATACGTCATGATGTATAGCCTGGGCCAACGAGATGCAGAAGTGGGGCAGATCACCCTGATGGAGTGATCTCAGATCAAGGACCTATGCACCCTTCTGCACAGTTTCGACATGGCGACGAATATGTTTAGCGCTGACAATGCCATTATCAGCATGACGATTACAGTCATTTACATGCTGGAGCACACGCTAAACACTATTCGTAGTCAGGGGGTGGGACAACAGGAAGGGGAGGAACTACAGGAGGATTCATATGCGCAAGACACAACAACATCACCAAGGTCCAGACGTTCATCATCACCAACGCGGCAGGCATGGGACCATGGGGGACAGGGATCAACAAGGGCGCATGGTAGCAGGTGAGATGTTGAGGAAGGTGCAGGAGGACATGAAGATATGGAGGACGAACTGTCCATGGACATGGAAGACTCAGCAGATGAGGGGGACCTTGGTCAAATTTCAGTTGAAAGAGGTTGGGGGGAGATGACAGAGGAAGAAAGAACGGTTAGCACCTCTATGCCACAAACACAGCGTGGACTTGGTGCGCATGGCTGCGCAAGACACATGAGTGCCTTCTTGTTGCACTACCTCCAACATGACCCTCGTATTGTCAAAATTAGAAGTGATGATGACTACTGGCTTGCCACACTATTAGATCCCCGGGACAAGTCCAAATTTTGTGACATAATTCCACCCATAGAAAGGGACGCACGTATGCAGGAGTATCAGCAGAAGCTGTTACTCGATCTTAGCTCGGCTTTTCCACCAAACAACCGTGCAGGTGAAGGGAGTGATTCTCCCAGTTGTAACTTGACAAACATGGGACGGCCTCGTCATCTTCAACAGTCTACCCGTACCAGTAGGACCGTATCTGGTGCTGGTAACAGCAATTTTATGGAATCTTTTCATAATTTTTTTAGACCCTCCTTTGCAAGGCCACCAGAGACAACAAGTCTGACACATAGTCAACGGATGGAGAGGATGATACAGGAGTATCTCCAAATGAACATCGATGCAATGACTTTGCAAATGGAGCCTTGCTCCTTTTGTGCTTCAAATCTAGAAAAATGTCAAGAGCTCTCCAGTTACGCCTCGAAGATTTTGTCGTGTCCAGCTGCCAGCGTTGTCTCTGAACGTGTCTTCAGTGCTGCTGGGTGTGTGCTGACAGATAAGCGCACGCGTCTGTCCAGTGACAATGTGGACAGACTGACGTTCATCAAAATGAACAAGTCATGGATCCAGAAGGAATTTACTACCCCTGTGTCATCCTGGGGAGAGTAAATGCTTGTGGATTTGGAATGTGCTTGATGCAAATCAAAACATCCTGTTTGCAACTAGGGCACAAGTGCTGCCACTGATAAGGTGTCTGTGTGGGGCCCAATTTTTGGAAAAAAAGGGAGACTCCGCTTGGAGTAACCCTTGCTTGCTGTGTTTTTTAAAAATGATACAAGATGAACAGATCTGAAGGCAAGATGAAGCCAACATCATGTCTCCGCCTGCACTTTTCTCACAAACCTGCATTTTTCCAGGGACACCCTACTCAACACCGTCTACAGACAGCAGCCAGATCTCTGTCCCTCAGATGTGGTCAAATAAAAGGCCACTTACTGCGACCCATGACAAAGCTAAGTGGTTGACTCTATCCCTCTGTAAGCTGTTGGCTACCGAAATGCTGCCTTTACGCGTAGTGGACACACAGGATTTTACAGACCTTATGTCTGTCGCTGTGCCCCAGTACCAGATGCCCAATCACCACTGCTTCTCCAAGAAAAGCATGCCCGCGCTACACCGGCATGTCGCACACAACATCACCACTTCCTTGAGAAAATCTGTGTGCGACAGGGTGCATTTCAACACAGATACTTGGACCAGTAAGCATAGACAGGGTCATTACATGTCACTGACTGGGCACTGGCAAACTATGGTGAGAGATGGAGAAGGGTCTGCTGTACAAGTCTTGCCGTCCCCACGAGTTGTTTCAATCCTTGTTCTGTATGTAGAAGTTAATACACTGCTTCTGCCTCTTCAACCTCGTGTGGGTCCTCTACCTTTGCGCAAACCCTGTGTGGTCAGGCCACCCTTCCTTGCAACTGCGCACAAGGACTACCACACACCTCCTTACTATGCTGGCAGCAGAGCTCAATGCCATCAGGCGGTCAAAGTTTTACTTTGAAATGTATGGGAAATGTGAGTCACACCGCTATTACAGAGAATAGTAGTCAGGCAGGGTCAAAACATTAATTGAGGAACAGGAACAGAATGGGACGGCCAGGACTTAATCAGAAAACAAGCAGAGGTGAAATGCGTATCGGCCAACAAGGTACATAAACAGCAAGCAGGAAAAGTAGTCAGGTAACAAGCACACAAAATCATAAAACTGAACTGGGGGTAAAATTAACCAGAGGTTCATAGCTATGTCTGGCAGTGGTCTGCAGACAGGATGGGCATAAAAAAGGGTGTGGTGTCTTCCCATTGGTTGTAGCTGAATGATGGTATTTCATCTGTGAGATACCCACCAGCTACATTCAGCCAGAGATTCTGCATCTGTCAAGGTAATGCAGCCCAGTGGGTGAGCATAACCTGCGTCCACCTGCGCCGCTGGCATCGACTACTCTCCCATCATCAGCACTATTCATGAAAGGAACACGTTGTCACCTGGCGACCGGAGTACAAATTGACGGAGCGGACTCCGTTGGTGACTTAACAGCCGTGTGCGGCAATGATGCAAACCTGGCTGCGGGCCATCCTCAGGGCAATGTGACACACGTGCCTTTTATGGCTCACGTGTTGATCCGAATTCTCCAGCAATTTTTAAAACACCATCACGGCCTACATGGCCTTGTGCAGCGGGCACGCTCGCTATGTGCTCACTTCCATCGTGCGCACACAGCAGCTCAACAACTTTCATCACTCCGGAAGTCTTAGGGTCTGGCAGTTAAACGCCGGAAATGCGATGTTCCGACACGCAGGAATTGGAATCTGCACATGTTGCAGCGTGTGTGGCAGCACCGCAGAGCCCTGCTGAAATACGGTAAGACATATAGCCTGGGATAAGTTGATCCAGAGGTGGTGCAGATCACGCTGCTGGAGTGGTGTCAGATCAAGGACCTATGCACCCTGCTACACAGTTTTGAAATGTCGACGAAGATGTTTAGCACTGGCAATGTCATTCTCAGCGTGACAATTCTGGTCATCTACATGATGGAGCACACTGTAATTATTATTCGGAGTCAGGTGTTGGGACAAGAGGAAGGGGAGGAAGTACAGGAGGAGTCATATGCGGAAGGGATAACAAGATCTACGAGGTCCAGATGGTCAGCGGCACCTATGCGGCAGTCATGGTGAGGGAGAGGGATTAACAAGGGCGCATAGTATCAGCAAAAAGTGTTGATGAAAGTGCAGGAGCCCATGAAGAAATGGAGGACGAACTGGCGATGGGCATGGAAGACTCAGCAGATGAGTGAGAGCTTGCTCACATTTCGGTTGTGCGAGGTTGTGGGTAGAGGGCAGAGGAAGGATGCACGATTCTCACCTCTCTGCCACCAACACACCAAGGACTTGGTCCTCCTGGATGCACAAGACACATGAGCGCCTTCTTGCTGCACTACCTACATGACCCTCGGATTGTATGAATTTGAAGTAATCCTGAATACTGGGTTGCCACACTGTTAGATCCCCGGTACAAGACAAAATTTGGCGAACTAATTCCTGCCATAGAAATAGACGCACGTATACAGGAGTATCTGCAGAATGTGGTACGCAATCTTAGATCTACTTTTCCACTAAACACCAGTGCTGCACAGAGTGAATCTCAACACTTTGTCATGGATAGGAGGAAATGGTCTTTTACTTGTCCACATCGGAGGGACCGAGGGATGGCTGCTGTGCTGAGATGGCGTTGAGTACGGTGTCCCTGCACAGTTGCACTTTTGGTCATATCCCAAAATGAGTTGAAAAAGGACAGATGCTGTTGGAAAGGGGAACAGGTGTGTTGGAAAGGGGAAAAAAATTTTGGTCCGTGGATTTGGTGGTTAAACAACTGTAACATTTGCTGAAGAAACAACATCTGTTACAGTGGGACTGGCAGATTTGGATAAAGTGGTATATAATCTGTGACCGCTATATAACAAAAATTAATAAGAAAAGAAAGAGAAAGGTATATATCACCTTCAGCAGTCAGTGTCCACCGTGCTCCCAGTTGGAAAAGGAGAGGTTGGCAACTTGAAGGTTTGGTGGAGGATACAGAGCTGTGTGGCTATGAAACTAATAGTAGCCTGAACCGAGTTAGACGCCATTCGGATCTGGAGACTGTGAGCCCTGTTAGCGTCACAGGGTCCACATGCCCACCCAGCCCAGGAACTCCCTGTTAACAACACAGGGGCCATTGAGTACGCTGACCGTGTGCGTAGGGGCCACACCTGTGGACAGCAGGCGCATCAGCAGCAGCAGGCCTGTTAATGCCACTGGGCTGCACAAGCAGGACTGTTAGGACAGGAGCTGGTCTTAACCGTTCTGCGTTACCAACTGTGGTGGTGGCCTGCATCCACCACCCTATCCCTGCCTACCTCTGGCCTAAAGCCGCAATGGGTTCAACACATGGAGGTGTGCTCTTTCGGAGCATAATAGAAGACTGCGCACCTCCTTGTTGGCTCCAGCCCCTTTTATAACCTGGGTCCGCCCCAAACCAGGG
Source organism: Anomaloglossus baeobatrachus (assembly GCF_048569485.1). Classification (NCBI taxonomy): domain Eukaryota; kingdom Metazoa; phylum Chordata; class Amphibia; order Anura; family Aromobatidae; genus Anomaloglossus; species Anomaloglossus baeobatrachus. Next base: position 456,578,384 of record NC_134358.1, read on the forward strand.
TGAACCACAATGCACCTCCTGGAGACAAAAGCAGAGTGACACGTCATGAGTGGCATAACTAGCGTCCTATTTGGAAACGCAACTTCAATGATGACCTCATGGCTGCCATGACCCAAACACCTCACCAGTCATCGTCTGACCATCAATAATGCGGTGACAAGTCATAGGTGTGGGCCTCTGCAAGCCATTTGGGAGGACACCTGATGCCCTGTGGTCTATATGGGACCCCCACATCAGGGCCAGGGCCAAAGAGTTCATTACCGGACCTAGTCTCTGATGCAGGAAGTGCCTGAGCATGCTCAGTAGCATGAAATACAGTCTCTGAAAAAAGACTATCAGCTTTAGCATGGTGTCTAGGCACAAAACAGGACTTAGACCCGGCACAGAATGCAAGCACCTGTGCAAAGAGGCTTTTCACACTTAGTGTGGGAGCATGCGCTGTATCCCGAAATGAAGACTTAGCGTCAGGAATGGCACAGTCAGGCTGAGCATACTCACTAGGCGAAACACTGTAATTATGCTGCAGCTGGGGTACATCGGCACACGCATGCGCACTAGCTGCCTCTCCACACTTAGACGTGGAGGGGAAATTTGTCTTGGAGATGCTGTCTATGAACAGAAGGAAAAGCTAAAGGAAGCCTGACTTTCTATCCCTCCGAATTATGAAATGCAGCAATGAATTCCATGAGTTTGCTATAACATTAGCGTAGCTAAATGTGCATGAGGGTGTGATGTAGAGGTGCTAGAAATAGCTTGTCACCAGTGGGGCACTAATGGAATACAACAGCCAGTTCTATGATGCCACAAAATGGCAGTATTTTGTGCTATCATTATAGCTTATTAAAAACAGAGCACGAGGTTGTCATGCAGAGGTGCTGCACATAGATTTGCAGTAGTGTGAATAGACAAAAGTACAATAGCCACGTTTAGGATACAACTAGGTACAGTGAGTGTTTGCTAGTATAATGGCTGAGTTTAAAAAAGTTTGAGTGTGCAATGCAGGCAGATGTCCTGCAAATATCGTTCCAATACTGTGAATTGACAAAAGTACAATAGCCACGTTTAGGATACAACTAGGTACAGTGAGTGTTTGCTAGTATAATGGCTGAGTTTAAAAAAGTTTGAGTGTGCAATGCAGGCAGACGTGCTGCAAATAACGTTCCAATACTGTGAATAGACAAAAGTACAATAGCCACGTTTAGGATACAACTAGGTACACTGAGTGTTTGCTACTATAAATGGCTGAGTTTAAAAAAGTTTGAGTGTGCAATGCAGGCAGACGTGCTGCAAATAACGTTCCAATACTGTGAATTGACAAAAGTACAATAGCCACGTTTAGGATACAACTAGGTACAGTGAGTGTTTGCTAGTATAATGGCTGAGTTTAAAAAAGTTAGAGTGTGCAATGCAGGCAGACGTGCTGCAAATATCGTTCCAATACTGTGAATAGACAAAAGTAAAATAGCCACGTTTAGGATACAACTAGGTACACTGAGTGTTTGCTAGTATAATGGCTGAGTTTAAAAAAGTTAGAGTGTGCAATGCAGGCAGACGTGCTGCAAATAACGTTCCAATACTGTGAATAGACAAAAGTACAATAGCCACGTTTAGGATACAACTAGGTACACTGAGTGTTTGCTACTATAAATGGCTGAGTTTAAAAAAGTTTGAGTGTGCAATGCAGGCAGACGTGCTGCAAATAACGTTCCAATACTGTGAATTGACAAAAGTACAATAGCCACGTTTAGGATACAACTAGGTACACTGAGTGTTTGCTACTATAAATGGCTGAGTTTAAAAAAGTTTGAGTGTGCAATGCAGGCAGACGTGCTGCAAATAACGTTCCAATACTGTGAATTGACAAAAGTACAATAGCCACGTTTAGGATACAACTAGGTACACTGAGTGTTTGCTAGTATAATGGCTGAGTTTAAAAAAGTTAGAGTGTGCAATGCAGGCAGACGTGCTGCAAATAACGTTCCAATACTGTGAATAGACAAAAGTACAATAGCCACGTTTAGGATACAACTAGGTACACTGAGTGTTTGCTACTATAAATGGCTGAGTTTAAAAAAGTTTGAGTGTGCAATGCAGGCAGACGTGCTGCAAATAACGTTCCAATACTGTGAATTGACAAAAGTACAATAGCCACGTTTAGGATACAACTAGGTACAGTGAGTGTTTGCTAGTATAATGGCTGAGTTTAAAAAAGTTTCAGTGTGCAATGCAGGCAGACGTGCTGCAAATAACGTTCCAATACTGTGAATTGACAAAAGTACAATAGCCACGTTTAGGATACAACTAGGTACAGTGAGTGTTTGCTAGTATAATGGCTGAGTTTAAAAAAGTTTGAGTGTGCAATGCAGGCAGACGTGCTGCAAATAACGTTCCAATACTGTGAATTGACAAAAGTACAATAGCCACGTTTAGGATACAACTAGGTACAGTGAGTGTTTGCTAGTATAATGGCTGAGTTTAAAAAAGTTTGAGTGTGCAATGCAGGCAGACGTGCTGCAAATAACGTTCCAATACTGTGAATTGACAAAAGTACAATAGCCACGTTTAGGATACAACTAGGTACAGTGAGTGTTTGCTAGTATAATGGCTGAGTTTAAAAAAGTTTGAGTGTGCAATGCAGGCAGACGTGCTGCAAATAACGTTCCAATACTGTGAATTGACAAAAGTACAATAGCCACGTTTAGGATACAACTAGGTACAGTGAGTGTTTGCTAGTATAATGGCTGAGTTTAAAAAAGTTAGAGTGTGCAATGCAGGCAGACGTGCTGCAAATATCGTTCCAATACTGTGAATAGACAAAAGTACAATAGCCACGTTTAGGATACAACTAGGTACACTGAGTGTTTGCTAGTATAATGGCTTAGTAACAATGAGTTGTAGTGTGCAATGCAGGCAGACGTGCTCTGCAAATGTCTTTGCACTAGTGGGACTATAGCAAAGTCCAATAGCCACGTTTAGGATGCCACTAGGTACACTGAGTGTTTGCTAGTAAAATTGCTTAGTTTAAAAAAGTTGGAGTGTGCAATGCAGGCAGATGTGCTCTGCTAATATCTTTGCACTAGTGGGACTATAGCAAAGTCCAATAGCCACGTATAGGATGCCACTAGGTACACTGAGTGTTTGCTAGTATAATGGCTTAGTTAAAATGAGTTTGAGTGTGCAATGCAGGCAGACGCGCTATGCAAATGTCTTTGCACTAGTGGGACTATAGCAAAGTCCAATAGCCACGTATAGGATGCCACTAGGTACACTGAGTGTTTGCTAGTATAATGGCTTGGTTTTAATGAGTTGGAGTGTGCAATGCAGGCAGACGCGCTCTGCAAATGTCTTTGCACTAGTGGGACTATAGCAAAGTCCAATACGCCCCGTATAGGATGCCACTAGGTACACTGAGTGTTTGCTAGTATAATGGCTTGGTTAGAATGAGTTGTAGTGTGCAATGCAGGCAGATGTGCTCTGCTAATGTCTTTGCACTAGTGGGACTATAGCAAAGTCCAATAGCCACGTATAGGATGCCACTAGGTACACTGAGTGTTTGCTAGTATAATGGCTTAGTTAAAATGAGTTTGAGTGTGCAATGCAGGCAGACGCGCTATGCAAATGTCTTTGCACTAGTGGGACTATAGCAAAGTCCAATAGCCACGTATAGGATGCCACTAGGTACACTGAGTGTTTGCTAGTATAATGGCTTGGTTAGAATGAGTTGTAGTGTGCAATGCAGGCAGATGTGCTCTGCTAATGTCTTTGCACTAGTGGGACTATAGCAAAGTCCAATAGCCACGTATAGGATGCCACTAGGTACACTGAGTGTTTGCTAGTATAATGGCTTAGTTAAAATGAGTTTGAGTGTGCAATGCCGGCAGACGCGCTATGCAAATGTCTTTGCACTAGTGGGACTATAGCAAAGTCCAATAGCCACGTATAGGATGCCACTAGGTACACTGAGTGTTTGCTAGTATAATGGCTTGGTTTTAATGAGTTGGAGTGTGCAATGCAGGCAGACGCGCTCTGCAAATGTCTTTGCACTAGTGGGACTATAGCAAAGTCCAATAGCCACGTATAGGATGCCACTAGGTACACTGAGTGTTTGCTAGTATAATGGCTTGGTTAGAATGAGTTGTAGTGTGCAATGCAGGCAGACGCGCTCTGCAAATGTCTTTGCACTAGTGGGACTATAGCAAAGTCCAATAGCCACGTATAGGATGCCACTAGGTACACTGAGTGTTTGCTAGTATAATGGCTTGGTTAGAATGAGTTGTAGTGTGCAATGCAGGCAGACGCGCTCTGCAAATGTCTTTGCACTAGTGGGACTATAGCAAAGTCCAATAGCCACGTATAGGATGCCACTAGGTACACTGAGTGTTTGCTAGTATAATGGCTTAGTTATCAGTTGGAGTGTGCAGAGGACAAGAGGGTACAGTGGCAGGATTGTGGTGCTCTGGGTAGAGGAATGGAAGCCTGCCTTTCTATTCCCTCCTAATGGTGAAATGCAGGTAGGAAATCCCTGACCTGGGCTACACAGACGCTGTTGCTGTTTGCAGGACCTGTCACCTATGGCTCTCTGACCCTGCCGGTTGGAGCCCTTAAAAGGACTGCTATAAAGTGCTCTCCCTAAGCTGTCTAACGCTGTGTATGCAGCGCATACAGCTGTATCGGCTATAGGACTCAGGAAGACGGAGCTGCGACAGTGATGTCTGACACCAAAGACGCAGAAGGCAGATAATGGCGTCCGTGAAGAAAATGTCCGGTTTTATAATGCAGGGACATGTGACATGCAGATCCTATCACACATGCCGTTGCTTCTCTGGCTCAAAGTCCACTTAGCTGTGTGTGTGTCTGGGATTGGCTGACATGCCGGCCCGCCCCACAAGACGTGCGCGCTTAGGGAAGGAAGACAAGAAAAAAAAAAAAAAAAAATGGCGATCGCCATTATAGAAACAGCAGTGATCTGAAGGCGCTGTTCACGCACACTATACACTGAAATGTGATAATAGTTTGATTCACAGAGTGACTTACACTATTACAGCAGAAACCAAGCTATGATTTAGCTGTTTTTTGGCTGCTAGAACCGTTCTCGAACGTTTCTAGAACTACCGAGCTTTTGCAAAAAGCTCGAGTTCTAGTTCGATCTAGAACATGCCCCAAAATCACTCGAGCCGCGAACTGGAGAACCACGAACCGCGCTCAACTCTAGTAATAAGTTGGCTGTCAAATCAGCTTGAAGGGAATGGAGAATTAAAAAAAAATTACCTATTGTTTAAGCCCTGTTTCATTGTTACATGAATTTATTTTTTCCAATTTTCTATATTGCAATCTACACTGAACAAAAATACAAACACGACATTTTTGCTTTGTTCCCATTTTTCATGAGCTGAACTCAAACATCTAAGACTTTTTCTGGGTACACAAAAAGGACTTTTTCTCTCAAATGTTGTTCACATATGTGTCTAAATCTGTGTTCGTGACCTCTTCTCCTTTATCGAGATAATCCATCCACCTCACAGGTGTAGCATAACAAGATGCTGATTGGACAGCAGGATCATTGCACAGGTGTGCCCTTAGGCACCTCTGAATAACCGGACACCAATGAACAGAGACCAAACAGAGTCTAGAGTAAGGGGTACTTTGCACACTACGACATCGCAGCTGCGATGTCGGTGGGGTCAAATCGAAAGTGACACACATCCGGCGTCGCTGTCGATATGATAGTGTGTAAAGCGTTTTTGATACGATTAACGAGCGCAAAAGCGTCGTAATCGTATCATCGGTGTAGTGTCCGTCATTTTCATAATTTGCGCGGCAGCGACGGTACGATGTTGTTCCTCGTTCCCCTGCGGCAGCATACATCGCTGTGTGAGAAGCCGCAGGAGCGAGGAACATCAGCTTACCTGCGTCAGCGCGTCTCACGCCGGCTATGCGAAAGGACGGAGGTGGGCGGGATGTTTACGTCCCACTCATCTCCACCCCTCCGCTTCTATTGGCCGCCTGCCGTCGCTGTGACGCCGCATGACCCGCCCCCTTAGGAAGGAGGCGGGTCGCCGGCCAGAGCGACGTCGCAGGGCGGGTGAGTGCATGTGAAGCTGCCGCAGTGATAATGTTCGCTACGGCAGTGATCACAAGATATCGCTGCTGCGATGGGGGCGGAGACTATCGCGCTCGGCATCGCAAGCATCGGCTTGTGATGTCGTAGTGTGCAAAGTACCCCTACTCTGATGCTTCATTAGTGAATGGATCTATCATAGGCTTCATCTGAATCACATGTTTCAGATATTTAGATGGAAATCCCCATGTAAGTGCTCAGTGAAGAACACCGGATACATGTGAACTGATCCAAAATCTTCTGTACCCCAAAATGTCAAAGATAAAAGCTTAAATTCAACCCAGAAAAACACAAGACCTCACTCATGCCCATCTTTTGTTAACAGAAATATAGAGGGTGCCAAAGTTACTAGTAGCACAAAGGCTGTTGAAAAGCGACATGGCTCCCACCAAAAAACCAGCAAAATCTGCTAAATCAAAACGCTCCCTCCCTTCTGAGCCCCACAATGTGCCTAAACTGCAGATCGCATCCACATGTTTCATTTACGGGTGCGTGGTTCCAGAAGCATGAGCTGGGCACAATATATTGGGCACTACAATGGCATATTTGGAATTATCGCTCTTCAACTTCCACTGTGTGTTTATTTCTGGAAAAAGTCCATAGCACAAAAATACTCAGTACACCCATAGATGAATTGCCAGAGGGGTGTAAATTCTAATATGGGGTCAATTGAGGGAGGTTTCCAATGGGAGTCCGCAAATTATTCTAAAATTCTTTCAAAGCTCTAAAGGCCCAGGCCGGGGCTTCCATTTTTAATTCACTTGCAGCACATATCAATAACAGATGTGTTTATAAAGAAAAACTATTTTGGCAGTTGCTGGATCCACTTTCTTTGATCAGGAATAACACTATTGGTGTTTTCCTCTGGTAAAACTCAGCAGGTACACACACCCATCCAGACCATTGTACTGTATGTTAAAATGAATCGTGACATTCAAAACTGTAAATCGCCAAGCCCCCCACCCCCCAAAAAACAAGCCCTCATTCAGTTTTGTCAACAGAAAATTTTATGGCACTTAGAAGAAGGAGTGGAAAAATCAAAGCATACAAAATAGAAAATAGCTTGGTCATGAAGGGAACCTGTCTTCTGATTAATGCTACCTGACCCACGGACAGCATAAATTAGACTCTGGCTACTTTATTACAGCCTCCGGTATGTTTTACTCTGAAAAATTGTAAATTTTCTAGAAAAAGTAGTTTCAAAATTTGTCCAGGGACTGAATGTCACGCTGGTTGATATGGACCCACTGTGCCACAGTCGGTGCTTATCCTGGTGGGGCATGACTATGCGTCTACCCGTCTACTGGGTCTTCACTAGTGCCTTTGATGATGATAGGTTGGGCTGCAGATATTCAGCAGGTACCATTCTGGGGCAGTCCTTGAGACTGTAAGGGGTACTTTGCACGTTGCGACATCGCTACTGCGATCTCGTCGGGGTCAAAATGAAAGTGACGCACATCCGGCGCCGGTAACGACGTTGCAACGTGTAAAGCCTAGAAGCACTGATAAACGATCGCAAAAGCGTTGAAAATTGGTGATCTGTGTAGCGTCTGTCATTTCCATAATTTCGCTGCAGCGACAGGTACGATGTTGTTCCTCTTTCCTGCGGCAGCACACATCGCTGTGAATGAAGCCGCAGGAGCGAGGAACATCTCCTTACCTGCGTCCTGCCTGCAATGAGGAAGGAAGGAAGTGGGCGGGATGTTTACGTCCCGCTCATCTCCGCCCCTCCGCTTCTATTGGCTGCCTGTCGTGTGACGTCGCTGTGACGCCACACAACCCGCCCCCTTAGGAAGGAAGCGGGTCGCCGGCCAGAGCGACGTCGCAGGGCAGGTAAGTGCATGTAAAGCTGCCGTAGCGATAATGTTCGCTACGGCAGTTATCACAAGAAATCGCATGTGCGACGGGGGCGGGGACTATCGCACTCGGCATCGCTACAATCGACTACCGATGTTGCAGCGTGCAAAGTACCCCTCACAGCTGACCGGTGGGTCAGAGATGTGGGAATGAGGTACGGGAGGGCGAGACAGGGGCGTAGTCAGTCTGAGGTCGAGGCATGTGGTATAGGATCAGAGTGCAAAGCTGAGGTCAGGAGCAGAGAGCTCAGACAGAAAGGGTATATAAGCCGGGTCAATAACTGTAGAATCAATACAGATATACGCACGGATAGGATACTAGCAGACAAACTGACTAGGAACCCCAATTGGGCAATGAATGGTGGGAGGAGCTGTCTTATGAATCCACTACTGACAGCGGATAGGCCAGAGCTAGAACAATCCCAGGAGGACTTGACATCCCTCCTGCAGAGACTGGGCACGTGTCATGGCAGCCAGGTGGAGACACTCCAGTAACCGGAGGATTTAGCAGGACTGGATGTGTTCTCAACTCACAAGAGGAGCTGACATTACAAGGAGAAGAGCGGCATTTACCAGCCGCGTGACACTATACGTCTGATGAGTAGTTTGAGGCTGGTCCCCGGAGGCTTCTCCTCACCCTACTCCCCAAGTCTGGCAGGTCTCTACCTGTATGTGTGTATATGGGAAGGCCTATCAGTCAAGGAGATTGAGTGGAGAAGTCACATGGGACCAACATCTTTCTAGTCAGCCAAGATACTTAGTCACCGGCCGGCTTTCCCAATATGTTTTCCCAGAAATGCTGCAGTATTTCAGAGTAAAACTAACATGCCTGCAATCATGTACAGCCTGGCTCTGATTCCTGCTGCCCGCCGTTCATGCAGAATTAATCAGATGACAAATTCCCTCTATGGACCTAATAAACAAAACGATACAGATACGTCAACATATAAATAGGTGATTGTTCACATTGTAATCTGTATTTTGATAACAATGAACATTATTTTTGGCATCATTAGTCATTACACAGGGAATTGCCATTATTACAGTCACAATGGGTCACACCGGAATAATCGCTCTGTGTATCTCGGCCTTTTCGCTTTCCACTCCCGTCACAGTCATAAGAAATTCAGGACTGTAAACCTAAAGGCAAAACAATCAATTTCCCATTGGGAGGCTGGGAACTGAGGAGTAAATCTGGAGAAGAAATGTCACCCTGAAGCGGTTCTTCACATAAGCCCTTGAAATCTACATGGCTGGGTAACTTCTCATGTTTGATAATGAATCCGGATTATTTTAGTGCCTATTTGAAGGTCACCTAACCCAGTATTTCAGTCAGGTTAAAGATCACATCTAGTCAGTAATTGTAGACGAGATTTTATGTTAATGTTATCTCGCGCTAATCTCTGCTCATCCTCTGCATGTAAAAAAGCTCCTGTGTGGAATACATTTACATTAGTATTGTGGGCTTATTTCCTCAGCTAATTCAAATGTCACCGCAGTACTTAGGATGTGACAAGAGTCTGCTCTCTAAAGACCCCGATAAATAGACTATCCTCGATATTGACGGGTTCGGCCCAAACTCTGTGTATGGGACCGCCGGACAAGATATTGGTTCAGATTACGGATCTTTTTGTTCTTCTGGAGATAAGCTGCTGCCAGGCATATTTGGCAGAGGCTCTCATAGAGAACGCCGGAGCGCACGGCCAAACAAGCACACTTGTGTATGGTAGAGCCGGCTAAGATAGTTATCAATTGACGCAACATTTGTCCGACAGTCATCTCATGTGTATGGGGTGTTACAGTTAAAGTGAACCTGTCAAGTGCAATCAGCACCCAAAACCACGAGCAGTTCTGTGTGCATATTGCTGACCCCTGCCTAATAGTGCCAGCCTATAGTAGCATACATAAAGGGATCTTTAGAAAAAGTAATTCTAAAGATCACATATGATATGCTAATGAGGCCAGAGACTAGTCGCAAGGGTGTTACGTCCCCTGACTAGTTGGCTGCCTTAGCATGTTAGTACGCCCTTGTAAGCATGCTGACATGCTAATGAATGGGCAACATCAGAGGATGGTCGCGCTCACCTGTTTGCTGTCATCATGTCCGACTCCAGGATTTTGGCTCAGTGCACATGATCCCGGACTTTCGGTCAAGCGCACTATGAAGCCAAGTGTATGCGACCTGGCTTCAAACTCATGTAGTGCACATGACCGAAGGTCTGGGATCATGCGCACTGAGCAGAAGTCCAGCGATAGTAGCAGAGAGGTGAGTGCGACCATCCTCTGACACTGCGTACACAGGGGTGTGCTTACATGTTAAGGGGGCCGACTAGCCAAGGGAACTAACGTCTTTGCGACTAGTCGCTGCCTCATTAGCATACCATAAAGGATCTTTAGAAATACATTTTCTAAAGATCCCTTTATCTATGCTATTATAGGCTAGGACAGTTAGGCAGGGATTAGCAATATGCACCTAGAACTGCTCGTGGTTCTGAGTTCAGATTGCACCTGACAAATTCGCTTTAAGTACATCAATAACGCATCTTTACTTATCCTAAATATATAAATGTATCATTTAGCACTTTGAGCTCAATGATTGTGTATCCGGGCCACAACACAAGATGGAAAATAATAGGTATACTATAGATCACAATGTAATACTGATTCTGTCATACAATTGATATCACAAATGCCCAAAAGTTGCCACAGAATATAATGTGCTTGTCATTTTTACAGACAGAACTAAAGCTTCTAAAGCAGATCTACAGTGAAGATGGATGCAAACTGTTTTCAGTTGACACATACAGAGTGAAAAGTCAGACGGATGAGGCGGCACAACTGTTACTTTACTATCAGTAAAGTCATTCATGTAGTGGTATATTCATGAGCACTTACCAGGGATAATTTCATCCAAAAAAAATCCATTTATTTAAATAAGGTCCATAGAGGCTAAAGTACAGGAGACAAAACGTGCAAACACAGCAATGATAGTTTCACATCCTTTGACTAAGCATTTAAGGAGGTGAAACGATTGTTGCTGCTGAACATAGAGGGAAAAGCTGCTACATAGTTGAATATGCTTTTAATCTGTTTTTTAAGAAAAAAAATCATACAGATGGGGAATTTCTTTTATCAGAAATCTTATAGTAAGATAAGACTTTTATATAACTGTCGCTAAAAGTGCTGAACAGACTTCAAAAGAAGCAATGTGTTTAGCATAATGGCCCCAAAGTGGAACCTAATTTTCATATCTTTGTAAAAAATTCCCTGAGTCGCATAGAACAGAAGAGTTATGAGACTAAGATCCCTATAATGCAATAGATCTTTATTATTTGTGATCTAAATATGGAGTAATTAGTCATTTTATAGCAATTACCCCAAGAGGAATAAGCAAAAAAAAATAAATAAATGGTATAACTAAATAGAAAACATTCACACCAAAGCCACTGAAATAATTCAGAATTTTTTATCTACAATAAAAACAAACACAATATGTGCATGATTAGGGAGAGGTTTTGGATGAAAAAATAAATATTGTTTACAGATTTACCGTATAGGGTCCTTGGGTGCTGAACAAAGTGCACGCATAATACATTGGACAATGTACATTTGGCCTGAATTTATTTGGTAAAAAGATTTATATTACATAAAAAGAAATAAAGGTGAACTATAGTTTACCGTTATCTCTATACAAGTAAAATATATCTTTGTACCGTGTTAGCCAGTAGAGATAAAAAAATTGTTTAAAAGAACAGAGAGTCCTCAGTGGTTGATACCTTTTAATGGCTAACTGAAAAGATGGTAATAATTGCAAGCTTTCGAGACTACTCAGGTCTCTTCATCAGGCATGGTATAACACAAAATCTGAAGAGTCACGTATTTATACACAACAGGACTTAGAATAGTGCAGTAAAAAAAAAAAAAAAAGAACAAGTTATATGAAACAGAACTATCTCTATGGCAGGGGGACAAGCTGTTCTAGCCATAAATACTGCTGCAGTTCAGTGTGAAAGTTTTATTGTCCTTTGATAAGGGTCTGGTCCAGGGCTGTGACATGCTCGGATGGTCAGAGGAGCACATCTTTTAACTGATGTAAAAAGACATGAATCCATGAGACACATTCATTCCTTCTCTGAATGTGTCAAAGGTCATCATAAGTTTGTACTCCCATAGTCTCCTGTCTCTCTGGGACTTGAAGTTTCCTTTCAATACCAGCAATTTCATGTCCATGATGCTGTGGTCTGGGTTACAAAAATGTTTGGCCACAGGTAGATCCATCCTTTTTTTACACAATTAGAGAAAAAAGGATGGATCTACCTGTGCTACTGCACTATTCTAAGTCCTGTTGTGTATAAATATGTGACTCTTCAGATTTTGTGTTATACCATGCCTGATGAAGAGACCTGAGTAGTCTCGAAAGCTTGCAATTATTACCATCTTTTCAGTTAGCCATTAAAAGGTATCAACCACTGAGGACTCTCTGTTCTTTTAAACAATTTTTTTATCTCTACTGGCTAACACGGTACAAAGATATATTTCATTTTGTTCGAGTACCAAATAAATCCTCTTAGCAATGAATTACATTCAGATCTTTAGATGTCGTCACACTGGCAGATTCTAAATATTCAGTTATCAGGATTTCATATAATGCATTGTAGAGCAAGTGCATACGTACGGGGGAGGTTACAAGGTGAACCCCTTATTTTGACTGTTGCCCATAAATCAACAGTAAAGCTTCCTCTCCTGATCTTCAGCCGGAACCATCATTAATCTTGATGAGATTAGCTGAGAGTTCAGGAGCACTGTGGTATTACAGGAGAGGATGAGGCACGTGTATACAATCTGATAATGTTCAGATCATGATCATTAGGTGAACAATTTGTAAGGAATAATCATTCAATTTCAGAAAGTCAATTTTTAGGTGTTGCTTTCCTAAGATAATCACATATACAATATATTAACGGAAACACTGTAATATGTACAAAGAAAATCGGAAAACACAAACTCATCGATGGATGTCTTATTCTTTTGGTGTAGACGTAAGCGGGCTTTACACGCAGCGATATCGCAAGTGATATCGCTAGCGAGCGTACCCACCCCTGTCGGTTGTGCGTCATGGGCAAATCGCTGCCCGTGGCGCACAACAGCACTTACACCCGTCGCACTATACTTGCCTAGCCGGTGAACCGCCTCCTTTCTGAGGGGGCGGTTCGTGCGGCGTCACAGAGGCGTCACTAAGCGGCCGGCCAATAGAAGCGGAGGGGCGGAGATGAGCGGGACGAACATCCCGCCCACCTCCTTCCTTCCTCATTGCGGGCGGCCGCAGGTACGATGTTGATCCTCGTTCCTGCAGTGTCACACACATAGCGATGTGTGCTGCCTCAGGAACAACGAACAACCTGCGTCCTGCAACAGCAACAATAATCGGGAAAGGAACGACGAGTCAACGATTAGGTAAGTAATTTTGATCGTTAACAGTCATTTGTGCGTTTCATATGCAACAACGTGCGTCACGAATTCCGTGACCCCAATGACATCTCGTTAGCGATGTCATTGTGTGTAAAGCGGCCATTAGGCTTGATTTACATCCTTGGTAATTAAGGCCCCTATACACATTGGAGTAAAGTCAGCTGACAGTGCCAATGTCAGTGAGAATGACCGTCAATTTAATGTGTTTGGGGCTCCTAGGCACTTTAGAGGGGACTTCAAGTCAGACAGTTTAAAATTTAAAGGGAACCTGTCACCAGTTTTTTCCCTATTAAACCAAAAAGATCACCTTCTGCAGCTCTTGGGCTGCATTCTAGGAAGGTGCACCTTGTTGCTGGCCCCCCTTGCAGACCCCTAAAAGAACTTTATAAAATCTTACAGTTTCCTATGCAAATGAGTTTGGTTGGCCAGATGGGCGGGCTTTAATTCCGCTCCTGTCCCTCCTCCTGCCGCTGTTCGCCGTTCCCCAGTCATGATTTACATGGATGATGCCGCCCCACGCTGCTGGAGTCTCGCGCAGGTGCATTTAGCTGTGCCCCTATCGTGGTGCTTTCCCTCGCGAGAGCACCGGTGATGTAGTTGTGCAGGCGCGAGATTATGGGCGGGGATTTGGATGACGCTGGTGAGGTCATACACAGCGTTGCCCATAATCTACAATATCAATATATATACATATACAATCTACTATATATATATATATTTATACACACACACACATATATATATAATATATATATATATATATATATATATATATATATATATACATATATAAAAAGGTAGCCATGAATGATGATAAGATGTATACCTTGGTATATGTAAAAGTTTGTAGGTGGGAAGTGAACATTGAGGAGACCAGGAACCCATGATATCCTAGTAGGTGACTCCGTATACAGAAGTAGCCAAAACATTTAAATTGAGGTTAATGGAATAATAACAATAATAATATTTATTCATTTATATAGCGCTATTAATTACACAGCTCTTTAAATACATTGGCAACACTGTCACCATTGGGGCTCACACTCTAAATTCCCTATCTGTATGTCTTTGGAGTGTGGGAGGAAACCGGAGTACCCGGAGGAAACCCACGCAAACAAGGGGAGGACATACAAACTCCTTGCAGATGTTGTTCTTTGTGGGATTTGAACCCAGGACCCCAGCGCTGCAAGACTTCAGTGCTAGCCACTGCAATACAATATAAATAATGCAACTATTATTATTATTATTCAAAGTATATTTTTTCTGCACGATCACATACAAATTAGAGAACAAAATTGTGGCCTTCTTTATCGCACTTTGTATGTATGGTATGTAACACATTTCGCATGTTTGCAAGGATGGATTTACAGCGCGGCTCTTGCTTTCTGGCCAAGAATGTCAGCCTGAACCAATAATCCTTGTGTACGTAGCCGAATAATCCGGTCATTATAGGACTTGCAGAATTGATTTGAAATCCTCTGCATTTCAGACCAATGACCTGATCATTTTAAATGACTTGCTGCCCTGCGAGCTAATTATTGCAATGCTCCCAATTGTAAAGGAAGCTATTTGGCTGATAAGAACGTATTTCGGATTTGCTGTACATGCACTTCTCTAATATTTACGTATGACCTCAGCTGAGCGAATACAATTTACTCAATTGCCTGGTGAACCAGCAGTATGGAAATAGCATGCGGAAAGATCCTAGCAAGCACAAAATATGCAAAATTCCAAGCTTTTGTTTCCTTTATCTCACAATGTAGGACACACAGCTTCCATTATTGCCAGATGCCCTGAGGGACATACCGGCTAAGCGAGTGTAACTGCTCCTTCACTGCTGGACGGCGGCCAACAGCGCTATAGAGGCACACACTGCCAGAGCCAGAAAACAACAGCTAATCAATAAACAACTTTTTGATAATTGGCGATGTTTACACGCAAAAGAATAAGAAACTGGAACTTTAATTGTCTGTTAAATAATAATTGTAGGTTGTTTTTTTTTTAGTTATTTCTACTATTTTATGGAACAATGAATAATGTAACAAAACACTTTATTTTCCACTGGAAATAATTTGTTGTAAACTCAACAGAAAAAAAAAGCCTCAACCTACTCAGTGACCCAAAAGAAACAAAAAATCAAGCAACATGGTGATGCAAAAATCTCAAAATCCTATGAAGATAACGAGGGATGATCGAATACCTCAAATACTCGGCTTCGCAAATATTTTCCGAAAAGCTCGCTGCTATGTGAATATTCGATGCACAATGTAAGTCTATGGGAAGCCCGAATAGTTCCGAATAGTTGTTATTCGGGTTTCCCATAGACTTACATTGTGCATTGACTATTCGCGAATATTCGAATAGCGGCGACCTATTTGGCAAATATTTGCGAAGCCGGTACTCGATCATCCCTAAAGATAAGCCCGTTTTGTAACAATCTGATGTTTAAAGGGAACCAACCATCAGGATTTTGCTATATAAAGTAAAGGTAGTACCATACTGGCACTCAGATGCTGAATCCAGACACATCTATTGTTGAAAGATAGTATGCTTGATTGTTGAAATATCTTCAATCAAAGTTGCAGAAATACTCTGCACTGTGATTGATGTATGCATTGGGGCGAGCCTGTAAAGTCCTCCTCCTGCATCCTATATTGCATGCACCCTTTTCTTTATTTAAATATCGCGTCACACCGCCAATGAGGTTGTAGGCGACACATACTCATTGTCACAGTAACTCTGTCAAATAGCATTGGAGTCTGCGCATGCGCGTACCGCTATTTCCAGCGCACTTTTATTGAAGACCCTGCGGTGAAGACTATGAGAGGCATTGGCGTGTGCACAAATGTAAGAAAATAAAAAAATAAATTCTGTGCACGCACTGATTCCACTCATAGTCTTCTCCGCAGTGTCTGCAATAAAATGGCGCCAAAGATCGCGGTATGCACATGCGCAGACTCCAGTGCCATTTTAATGAAGACAGAATTACAGTGGCAATGCGCACGCTCCGCTAACAACAGCAATGGTGGTGCGATATTTAAATAAAGAACAGGGGGCATGCAATACAAGACGAGAAGGAGGAATATGCATCGAGGGCTTGACCCACAAAAGCATGGCTCGATACACGTGTCAATCAAAGTGCAGTGCATTTTTGCAACCAAGTATCCGACCTTTCAATAACAGGTATGCTTGGATTCAACATCCTAGTGCCAGAATAACACTACCTTTACTTTATATAGCAAAGTCATGGCGGTTGGTTTTCTTTAAGGGAACCTATCATTTTGTCCATACAGTCCACACATCAGACTCCATGCTCATCATCAGTTCCATTTATATCCTTACTGACAGCTTTCCACACAATTGATCACTCGGTGGCCCAGCATGGGGTCTCATGTGATCAGTCCATTATCAAGACAGTCTTCTAACAACTTGGGATTGTTTAAAGTGGAAAACTCTTTTGTGGTTCAAGAAGGAGCAGAAAAAATAAAAGCTGATAATTAGTGATCACTTTCAGCTTTGCAAAAAAGGAATAGGCATCAATATATGGATTATGCAACATCAAAGCCAAGAGGGAAAAGATGATGGATTACGGTACATGGCTTTTATATTCAAGGGGCTCGTCCACTTGATTTTAATAAATATGTGGTGGGCACTAATACATTCATGGCTCATCTTTTTTGTGAGATTCTACCCATTTGTTAGGCTAGTCATATGCATTAGATGGCCGATCAGTGCTTCACTCCCATATACAGCGGCGTTTGTCTGAGCACGCCTGTTTTCTCTATGGGAAAGCTGCTGACAGACATGGCTGCCTGTGGTTTATCTCCGCAAAAACATTACAATTGGCAGTGCCGACTGACATCGCCCCAACTATCACACAAGTGTCTGCAAAACACCTCGATATTAGTGGATTTCCCCAACATTAGTCTAATATGTCTGCGCAGTGCTCCTGTCCTCAAAATGACAGTTATGGAGAAGTATGTGTTAATAACGCTCCGCCAACAAAAAAAATAATACCCAATACTATTCAGCCTAAAGGCTTATGTATGTGAAGGTATTCAGGAAATCATAAACAACATATCACCTATCCACGGGATGGATGACACATGCCCAATTACTGAGAGGCAATAGTGACCATATGCGATCACTGCTCCATTATTGCCCGTCACTCCACAGATAATAAACACAAAGCACAACCCCAGAGTTTTTATTTTTATTTTAGTGATGAAGTGGTGCTTTAAAGCTACGTCCCCAGCCCCCATCTTATACTCACCTGCCAGCATCTTCATCTGCGTTCCCCGACACTCTCGTCGGTGTGAGGTAGTTTATGACCTAAGGGCTGCTCCGGTGTTTTATGGAGCATGCCGGAGGTCACAATTTAATACAACTCTATGGCTATCTCGTTCTGTCCTTGTTCTGGCTCTCATAGACTTGTATTGAGTGCTTGTGACATGACTTCTGACTACCGGACAGTCAGAAATTAAGGGCACAAGATGGCACCATGGGACCGCAGCGACAGCGAAAAAAGGTGAAAAGCCAGAGGGTGAGTATAAGACCAAGACAAAGCATTTAAATTGAAAGCAACACTCCAGTGCTGAAAAAAGCCCCAAAACGCTGGAGTGGTGGTTTAACCCTGTCAAGACCTTCGACATACTGGTGCATTAAAGTTCATGTCCCTGCCATTGATGCGGGCGTTTATAGACGAGCTTGCATCTTTCCCTGCACATGACGGCTAATTTAATCAACTATTATGTGCCTCTTACAGCCATGGGTAGATTGGCGATCCTCCTGCCGCTCTTACGCAATTAAATCCCATTGTCAATCTCTGACAGTGGAATTTATCAAGTTCTGGTGGGGAGCGCGTCATTTCCCGCTGTCATCAGAATGGCTGTTACGTGATTGCGGGGTGGGGATGGGTGGTCATGACAGCCGGGGGTCAGCTGATAACCTATATATCGATTGTGACAATCTTCCTGTGAACGCCTGCTACGAGCCAGCATTCATAGAAGATGGAAATTTTTGCTGTATAGCAGAAGTGTTTGGACAATCACAGCTTTACGTTCCCTAAGGGGACTGGTAAATACAATAAGAAAAAGTAGGAAAAAGGGTTTTTTTTTTGCAGGAATAATAATTCTGGTTCATACATAAGCTCATAGAGCAAGCTAATATTATATGATATAAATCCATTCATTCTCTAGTATTTAGTAAATGTCATATAAATACATATTTGATTATATATATATATATATATATATATATCTATATATATATATATATATATATATATATATATATATATTTATATATACACACACACACACACTATATCACAAAAGTGAGTTATTTAGAGCACACTAAATTTACACTGATACACAAGCTGTACACTGACTACTTTACATTGTATCAAAGTGTCCTATCTTCAGCGTTGTCCCATGTAAAGATCTAAAATATTTACAAAAATGTGACGAGTATGGTGACCTATTTAATATGCTGTATATATATATATATTTGAATATGTATAAGTTATTTACTAAATACTAGAGGATAAATCTGTTTATATTGTATAATA
The DNA here is from genome assembly GCF_048569485.1 of Anomaloglossus baeobatrachus. Taxonomy (NCBI): domain Eukaryota; kingdom Metazoa; phylum Chordata; class Amphibia; order Anura; family Aromobatidae; genus Anomaloglossus; species Anomaloglossus baeobatrachus. The sequence continues at coordinate 456,597,396 of NC_134358.1, forward strand.
TTAGCTTGTTCAATGAACTTATGTAGGACTCAGAACATTATATACTGCATATATACATTTATATCCGTAATTTAGGATAAATGTTTTTCCTGAAATGATGCACTAGACAGCCAGGGGCAGGTAAAGGAGATCAGGCTATTACCAAAACAAAATATTTGCCCACGATGATTATTATTAATTAATAATCTATAGTATATACCGTATGTATGTTTGTGCAATCAGTGATATTAGGAGTTGTCTTTTCATTATTCTTCCTCCATATGATATAATGTTACTGGTATCCAGCCATATCTCCCCTTCCTGGCAGTGGGTCGGCATTTGCACAATGCTGGTGAAATGCATGCGGCTGCACAGGGTGCCATATGCCGCCTCTCCTGTGACTTCAACCCCATTTGTAGTCCAGCATCATGGTGACAATTATCTATATAGCTACAGCTTTCTCCGGATATGATCTGGCTATACATATGATGTTTGGGCACATTCTCAGTTTCCAGAATTTCTGGAAAAAAAACAAACAAGTTTCTACAGTCCTGATGGTGGAGAGAAACTGGATTAGGCTGCTTTCACACATCAGTTTTTGGCATCAGGCACAATCCGGCAAAAAAAAAACTGATGCGACGGATCCGGCGAAAAAACTGATCAGTTGCATTAGTTTTTTCCATCAGTTCTTTCAGTTTTTTGACGGATCCGTTGTGATACTGAGCATGCTCAGTTAAAAAAATCCGTTTTTTTCCGCATTATGCCGGATCCGGCGTCCATAGGCTTCCATTATAAAACACACCGTACAGCGCCGGATTTGGCGAGATACATTTTTTTGCCAGAGACAAAAAACGTGTCCCTCAGCATTCCATCTGGCCGGCGGACAAGCAAATTTTGCCAGATCCGGCGAAAGCCGGATGGAACGCAAGGCCATCTGGCGCTAATAGAAATCTATGGGGGAAAAAACGGATCCTGCGGCAACCGACACCGGATCCATTTTTTCAGGTTTTTGCCGGATTGTGAAAGCAGCCTTAGTTTCTTCGAAAAACCAAGCTCGGGTGGCATGAAGGTGAAGGATAACGTAAGCATAGTTTTATGTCTGATGGAGTATATAACATTTTTGCCGCCAAGTAAAAATGGGAAATTGTGCCATGTTTCACATTACTTTTGTGGAAATGAAATGGAGTATTGACATTAGAAATGTACCTGGTGGAAAACATAGTCACTAAAATACAATCTAAAGAAAACGCATATATTACACGGCTGAATGATGCCAGCGAGCAGACTTCCAAACGTCTATGAACTGCAGTTATCAAGAAACTCAAGGATATCTTAATAAAGAGAAAACTGTGCAAAGCCCTGGAGCTCCTCCAAATATAACAGAGATGTCAGTGTTTTCTGGAGAGGAGGTTTACACCGTTCAGCACTGGAGGGTCTTGACAGCCTTGTTCTGCAATTACCTAGTGTAACAAAAGACAAGAACAGAGGAGCCCACAACTGCAAAAAAGTCACATAAGCTGTATAATAAATACACAGTGGTGTGAAAAAGTGTGTGCCCCTTCCCGATTTCTTATTCTTTTACATGTTTGTCGCACTTCAGATCACCAAACAAATTTAAATATTAGACAAAGACAATAAAAGTAAACATAAAATGCAGTTTATAAATGAATGTCTTTATAATTAAGGAAAAAAGAAATCTAAATCTACAGGGCCCTGTATAAAAAAGGGATTGCCCCCCCCCCCCCCCTTTAAAACATAAATTAACTGTGATTTATCACATCTTTTGGAAGCGGAGTTCAATTTCCCTAGCCACACCAAGGCCTGATTACTGCCACACCTGTTCTCATTCAAGAAATCACTTAAATAGGACCTGCCTGACAAAGTGAAATAGACCAAAAGATCCTCAAAAGCTAGACATCATGCCGCGATCCAAAGAACTTCAGGCATAAATTAATAAAGTAATTGAGATCAGTCTGGAAATGGTTATAAAGCCATTTTTAAATTTTTAGGCTATCAGTTAACGAGATTGGATCACCTAACAAGTTGCCTCATGAAGATAACCCATGTCCATAAGATTTATTAGACTTTACTAGGCAATATTAACATAATAGATGGGTATCTCTAGCTCAGGAATGCCTTGTAAGAGCCAGAACAGAGAGCTGCTCATTAAGTCGCTTCTATTGTGGTGGATTCAAGTCTTCTATATATTATATTGAGATCCTTTCATTTGATTGTCCAATATATGACACTACCTTAAAGAACATGGACATATTAAAAGGGACGCGATCATCGGAAAATAACTTCTTGTTCATATCAGACTTTTGTGTTATTTTATTTGAACACTTGTTTTTTTTTTCTTTTTCAGATTTCAACCTTTATTAAAAAAAATGTTGCAGTGTTTACAGTAAGGCATTTTTTTAAACTGATACTTTGTCCTTTTAGGAAGAGTTTTCAGCAGGCTCCTTATCGTCAGAGGCAGGATTAAAATGCCAAGAAGCTCCTCCATACATAGCTGATAAATGATCCACCAATAAAAATATGTGTTGACAGCTCCCACTGCTCCTCCTCCCTTCCCAATGACCTTTGTGCTGGCTCATTAGATAATTAGGCGCACTACAGTACTTTGATCTGCCTACACAGGACCTCAATGACGGCGCGTGTTCAGGACGTGGGACGTATCTTACACCCCAGCTTCAAAAGAAGGAGGACAAAGATGGCCGAAAGAGGAGGCGCCGCACCCCGAGAACGGAGACACCCATCTGACCCGTCTGCACCGCCCATTAAGGCAAGTAGTGTATAAAGTGATTTTTATGTTCTACACAGCGGCCTGGGCTCTGATATACAGCACGGCGTGTTAGAATGCTGTATATAAGAGCCCACTGGTGACGGCCGCAGCTTATAGTCACCAAATCTGGTGACAGGTTCTCTTTCAGGAAATCAACACCTTTTATCAAGGTGTGCAGATTTATTAGGAAAGTGAGTATTTTGACTATAGGGTGCTTTACACGCTGCGACATCGCTAACGATATATCGTCAGGGTCACGGGGTTTGTGACGCACATCTGGTGTCATTAGCGACATCGCAGCATGTGACAGCTAGGAGCGACGATCAACGATCGCAAAAACGTCAAAAATCGTTGATCGTTGACACGTCGCTCCTTTTCATAATATCGTTGGTGGTGCATGCTACTGGTTGTTCGTCGTTCCTGTGGCGTCACACATCGCTATGTGTGACACCGCAGGAACGACGAACATCTCCTTACCTGCGTCCACCGGCAATGAGGAAGGAAGGAGGTGGGCGGCATGTTCCGGCCGCTCATCTCCGCCCCTCCTCTGCTATTGGGCGGCCGCTTAGTGACGCCGCTGTGACGCCGAACGCACCTCCCCCTTGAAGGAGAGATTGTCGTGTGTCTCCAGCGACGTCGCTAAGCAGGTATGTGCGTGTGACGCTGCCGTAGCAATATTGTTCGCTATGGCAGCGACCACCCCCATGACGAAACAGCGACGTGGGCGGGTGCTATCGCTAGCGATGTCGCAGCGTGTAAAGCACCCTTATATCCTCATTTTAATGCAGATTTTCAAGCACCAAACTATATAACCTTGAATGCTTATTGGATGAAGCAGATCAGGTGCAATTTATTTGTGTAATAGGGGCGGTTGTGACCTAAGGGTATCGACACCCTTTATCAAGGTGTGCAGAATTATTAGGCAGTTTGTTTTCCTCATGCAAAATGGACCAAAAAAGAGATTTACCTGACTCTGAAAGGTCCTAAGGCACTCTTGAAATTGCTACGATATTGGGGCGTGATAACATAAGTCACAAAAAGTTTGTTGCAGATATTGAACACACATCGCCTGATCTGCTTCTTCTAAAAAAAATATCACGTTTATACAGCTTGGAGTTGGAAAATCTGCAGAAAATGATGATTTGCTTAAAACACTCATTGCCTAATAATTCTGCACACGGGGTTTGTCTAAAGGGGAACGAAAACGTGTCAGCGAGTTGTGATCTGTATGACATTTGACTGTGCATGTAGTAGGATAGAGGAAAAATTGCTCTCCTGAGCCACTGACCAGCCTCTCTAATGCTCAGCAACTACTATATTTAAAGGGTTTCCTCAGTAATAGATAAAAACGATTTTATACTAATGTTAATAAGTAAAAAAAATATTTTAAGGGGATTTGTTAAAAATCTCTGCTCTAAAGAAGGAATGATCCAGTGTCATTTATAAAGCAGACTGCTGACACAAGCTGAGACTAGGACTGCCCGCGATCCTGCGGCTCGGCAGCTCCCACTCCGTGGCAGGACCACCTGTGGATTGTGTTTACTACAGGCAGGAACAGATATTAAATGTTTTTACATCCCAATTTTGAGCAGTTTCTTCTATTACAGCTGGTGCTGCCCATAACCACATCATCTGTAGGGGGTTTAGAAATACAGAGCTCACATATGATAAGTGTTAGAAAAATTCAGGCGAAACATCAGAATTAGTGCTCCTGCACACTGCCACATGCATTGCACACAGGCTCCAAGTGTATGGAGATAGTATTTACTAGTAGTAAAACTTCTAGGGCAGGGGTGTCACTCCATTTCACTGAGGGCCACATCAGCATTATGCCTTCAGAGGACCACTTGTAATTGTAAGGGCTCCATGTAGATCTCTATGCAACATAGTATGAGCATAGACTGCAATGCACAAACTAGCCAGGGGCTAATCGAGAGCTGTCCCTGGGTAGTGGGGCAGTATGTCCCTGAGTAGTGGGGCAGTACAAGAGCTATCCCTGTGTAGTGGGGCAGTACTAGAACTGTCCCTGGGTAGTAGGGCAGTACAAGAGCTTTCCCTGGGTAGTAGGGCAGTACCAGAGCTGTCCCTGGGTAGTAGGGCAGTACCAGAGCTGTCCCTGGGTAGTAGGGCAGTACCAGAGCTATCCCTAGGTAGTAGGGCAGTACCAGAGCTGTCCCTGGGTAGTAGGGCAGTGCCAGAGCTGTCCCTGAATAGTAGGGCAGTACCAGAGCTGTCCCTGGGTAGTAGGGCAGTACCAGAGCTGTCCCTGGGTAGTAGGGCAGTACCAGAGCTGTCCCTGGGTAGTAGGGCAGTACCAGAGCTATCCCTAGGTAGTAGGGCAGTACCAGAGCTGTCCCTGGGTAGTAGGGCAGTACCAGAGCTGTCCCTGGGTAGTAGGGCAGTACCAGAGCTGTCCCTGGGTAGTAGGGCAGTACCAGAGCTGTCCCTGGGTAGTAGGGCAGTACCAGAGCTGTCCCTGGGTAGTAGGGCAGTACCAGAGCTGTCCCTGGGTAGTAGGGCAGTACCAGAGCTGTCCCTGGATAGCTGGACTATACGAAAACTGTCCCTATGTAGTAGGGCATAAGCAATGCTGTCCCTGGATACTAGGGCTAGCAGAGCTAGTGAAGAGCTGTCCTTGGGTAGTAAGGCAATAACACAGCTGTCCTTCAGTAGATCAGCGAAGAGCACTCTCCCTGCTTAGTAGGGCTAACAGTGCTGTTCCTGCTTAGTAGGGTTACCTATTCAAAAAACTGTATTAAGTCATCTTGATGGGTTCGAAAGACGTAATGGAGCATTACTTTTCACATAGTCCAGGGAAGGCTGAACAGCATGAATTCATTCATTTACTTGATTTATCTTTGTCAAATACTGTATTAAATGTACTTTGAGGATCTGAAAAATTTAACAATGCTAACATGTAAAATAGTAGAAATTAGTGGGGAGCAAATATTTTTTCTCGGCATTATACCCAGATTTGCAGGTAATCAGAGAGAAAACAAAATGTCACCATTCCTATATTTGAAATGAGAGGGCGACAGTGGTGCAAGTAGAGCGCTAATGCAGATCTATGGACACCCAATTACGGCTGTGTGTAAAGCACCATGTGCCCTTACAGATACCACACAGTGCTCATTCAGTAGCCTCTGGATATTTTCTCTCCAATATGGCAGTGACATGAATAATGCAAAACGTCTTCCCTGTATCCTTTATGGAATCATGAACGGCACATGCTGGAAGATGTATGGAGGCGCAGAGACACCATATTGTCCTTCTCCAGTGACCCCGGGATTGGGCTGTCAGTATATGCTATTAGCAGTGGGACCTATTAGCTTGCCAGAGTCTGGACCGTGATAGATGAAGACAGCTTTGTGTATTAGCATTAAAGGCTATTTCCAGCAATTTATTCCAAGCTTGTTGTAAAGCACTGAATGTCTGGCCATATCGTCTAGGGGTTCTCAGGCTGATTGCTCCATTGCATACAATAAAAAGCCAAATACAACAAATTAGAAGTAAACTAGGGCAATAAAAAATACAAAAAAACAACAAAAAACTATTTACGTAAAGTGCCGACCACACCTCAAAGATGTATGGGCATTTTCCCTTGATTGTACAATATTGCTAACATAATATCACGCATTTATGACAGCATCACAATGTCCAGCATGCTCCTATCATTAGGTAAGGCAGTCATTTGCTCCCAGTGTCTTCCATCCAGCGCTTGCCTTGATGAGCATGCATGTGTACTTAAAAAAGAGAATGAAGTAGGGCTGTGCCGGGCTTCTCTGGTGGAGGCCTACCCTGAAATAGTACCCCATGTAAAATAAGAACAGGACTCACCTCCCGGTCAGGGCAGTCCCAGCAATGTCAGTACTGTGCATGTGGCCGCTAGTGTGATATTGTTACATTGCAAAGCTGTAGGGGGGAAAAGCGCAATAGGGTCTTACCCGGTATGAGGGTAGAGAGACAGAACAGAAAGAGATACACTCACCTGGTAGGGTTGTGCAAGTCACAACCCCCTATGATCGCATGTGAGTGTTTTTATGTGGTTTAGCAGCGGCCCGGGAAAGCAGGTTATCATATAAATCAAATAGAAAACCGGTTTTAAATGCCGCGCTAAAAAACAGAGATGCTGTAGATAAAGAGATTTCCTTTATTTCACAGTTCTACGCGTTTCAGAGACATCTCCGTCTCCTTCCTCAGGACAAGAATATGTAATATGTAATAATATGATTTCTTTTCCTGAGGAAGGAGACGGAGATGTCTCTGAAACGCGTAGAACTGTGAAATAAAGGAAATCTCTTTATCTACAGCATCTGTGGTTTTTAGCGCGGCATTTAAAACCGGTTTTCTATTTGATTTATATTGTTACATTGCGTGAGTGCTGCAACCGATCAGCGCTGGTGATAGGCTGCAGCGCTCCTTCATCCGTAACAGTTTAATCCATGGGAACTGCAAATGCTACGACCCATCTGCGGCCACTCAATGGAATAATAACAGTGTCAAGCGACCATCTGCAGACACAATGTCAACATCCCTAAAATTGTATTACCACAAGAGGTAAGAATTAACATGGGGCCCTGTTTCATTTAAGAATTGGTTACTGAAGTAGTGGACAACCCTTTTTAGAGGAAAAAATCAAGTATCTTGAAATCTAACATGCCCAACCCTTATTCCCACTGACATCCGCTGTGGAGAGGGTTAGATCAAAAGGAGAGACACAGCGCAACAGGGTCTTATCCGGTGGATAACATAACATAAGGTGATAGGAATTGCTCACTTGTTTGAGTTGTTTAGAGGGGTAGTTCATTACTCTGCAATAGTAGCCACATCCCTATAAAACTGATAGGGAAGGCTTTTTCTAAATACCTTGTTCAGCCAATTCCGCCTCTGAGCGGTGCTATTGTGGTCCGCACAGCCACATGAAGTGACCCCTCCAGGCTCCATGACCTCTGAGATCCGGTGATGTCACTTCAACTTCCAGTTGACCCGACATCACCGAGGCGGCCCCAGTCTTCCTGAGTGACTGGGCTGTGGGCGGCGTTTCACCGTTCATCACAGCCCAGCATCTCTTGCATTCTCTCCTTCGCTGCAGAGCATCACAAGCAGGAGCGATACTGGGCTGTGACAAGCGGCGAAACAACACCTACAGCTCAGTCACTCAGGAAGACTGGGGCCCGCCTCAGTGATGTTGGGTCAACTGGAAGTTGATGTGACATCACCGAATCCCAGAGGTAACGGAGCCCGGGAAGGACACTTCATGGGGATGAGTGGACCACAATTACACCGCCAAGTGGCAGAATTGGCTGAACAAGGTATTTAGAAAAAGCCATCCCTATCAGATTTACAGAGATGTGGCCACTATTGCAGAGTACTGAACCACCCCTTTAAACTCACAACAGAGGATAAAAGATGGAACAGCTGCTGCAGTACTCTCTGGCTTGCTGTGAAGATAAGCTAGTGGAGAAATGGGAGCAGTAGTCTGCACTGCTGTTAACTGAGGAGTCCAGGAAGGCAATATGGATACAAAGTTAATTCTCTGTGTGTTTCGAAGCTTAACCAGCTTCATCAGGAGAACCAGATTAATAGATATATTAATGTGGTTCTCCTGATGAAGAAGCTGGTTAAGCTTCGAAGCGAGTGGAGAATAAACCATATTCCCATATTCTGGACTTCTGAATGAATTAACAGCAGCGCAGACTACTACTCCCATTCCTCTATTATGTTAGGAGAGGGTTAGGATACCATACACATTAGATAATAAGCTGATCCACCTGAAATCAATGAGTTTGGTTGAAATCCATCTATTGTGAATGGCCACCTATTTACTAGGTGCACACAACATACTGGTCGTGTGTTGTCAGGGGGCCATTAGGTCAAGAGCTGCAGTGATTCATATTAACAGATGCAGCACACAGAGTTGTGAGATCATGGATCTGACTATGCAGTACTCCTTGTAGTCAGGCCAGCCCCCTCGGCCGTGCTGCCATCATTCCCAAGGTAGTCAGATGGCTCTGCCCTGTGATTTTACAAGAACTGCATCTACAAAGAGCAGCTCTTTTCACCCATAATGTGCTATCTCTAATAATGTCAACTAGAAAAGGTGAGAAATATTCTTTAAGCAATAAACCAGCCCAACTTAAATAATACAGTTAAGACTGAAAGATCCCATTTTAGACAAGTCCATACATTCTTACAAAGATTTGCTGTCCATAGAACTGTGAGATTGCCTACCACATGCCGAGATGAACAAGGCGCTAGCCACAGTGAGCAATTACTGCAGAAAAACCTTTCCTACAGAGGTAATTTTGCTTTCATACCTGAAGGAGGATAATAGGTTTCTGCCGCAGGGACCATCTCTCCTGGAGCATTGTTGCTGCTCTGTCATGTTCCGGGCCGGCTGACTTCTGATGTAAGTCATGATCAGAATCTCTCGTTACCAACCCCAGCTCCTCTCTTCATTAAGTACAACTGGACATAAAATATCAATGAAATATCATCTATTCCTTAGGGCCTCGCAGATTTCATTCTCAGGGATCCAACTGTATTAGTCGGAGGTTTTTCGTGTTCTATGTTATTTATCTTTATTTCTTTCCGACCTTGCAACATATATTATCATTTAGTTATTAATTTATTTATATTTAATAGATTATATTTTTTTATATCTAATTAATGCTCATTAACATAGACGTCACCGATCTCTAACATCCGTCATAATGTTTCCAATCAGCAACTTCTGTGATAGGGATCCCTCTGACCTGTCCATTGGCAGCAAGAAGAGCTGGGGTGTCTTTTCTGAAAGGCTCCAGTGTTTCAAACAAAACATTTTTTTTAAAGTGTAACATCGTTTTAATTTTTATGTAATAAAAACATTTATTTAACAAATAATTAGAAAAGCCCTTGGAAGAAGCCACTCTGAAACGTACGTCGGGCGACTATGAGAAGTGCTTCAATTTTTACCTTCACAAGATTATTATATGTATGACTTCTGCGTGATTTTTTATTTCATTGTCCTTGCATCACTATTTTATGTATTTTGTTTTAACACTATTGAATAAAGATTCATATTTTATACGTTGTTATTGGTAGTCATCCGTTATAGGTTTTGTATTGTGGTCAAAATGGTTTTGACGATTTGTTTTTTTCTAGTGCATCTACCCTACCTAATAGGGCCCTTCCCTCTTTTTGATATATTGTCAACTATATAAATAGGTTTTGAAATTTATAATACACATGAAAATAAGCAACTTTGTAATACATCTTATCAGAGAAATTTGCTTCTTTTCCCCCTGGATTGATTTTTCATCCTCAAATTCTCAATTCCCAGGTAAAATAAGTATTTAGTGAGTACAGAGTATTATATTACAGAGATAACAGATGGCAGTTGATTTTTGAAAGATTATATGGAAAAAGGAGAGGGAGGGAGGAGCTCTGCCTCAAGCGCCTCCCTTTGCCTTTAGCTCCTCCCTTTGCCGTAAGCTTCTCCCTCTGCCTCAAGCTCCTCCTTCTGCCTCCAGCTCCTCCTCCTGCCTCAATCTCCTCCCGCTGCCTATAGCTCCTCCTTCTAGCTCTTCCTTTGCCTCTAGCTCTTCCTCCTTGCTCCTCCCTCTGCCTCTAGCACCTCCTTCCTCACAGCCCATTCCTTCTGCAATAGAATCTTATCAGTAGTAACTGCCATCTCCTATCTCAGTAAAATAAACATCTGTATTCACTGAAGTCAAATGATAACTGGGAACTGAGACTTTGAGAATGACAGATCAATCCAAGAGGAAAAAGAAGCAGATTTGTTACATACAATATATTACAAAGTTGCTTATTTTTATGCATTCTATTGATTTATTAAATAAAAATTTAAACGATGGTCACGCGTTAAAGATGCGCCTGGGGACCATAGGAATAGACTAGTCTGGCACCACCTTTGGCCAGTTTCTTCCAGCGATGCCGCGCAGTGATGGCGAACCTGTGGCACTCCAGCTGTTGCAAAACTACAATTCCCATAATGCCTGGCCATTCAAAGCAAAAGCTTTGGCTGTGAAGACATGATGGTAATTGTAGTTTTGCAACAGCTGGAGTGCCACAGGTTCGCCATCACGGCCAGGTCTAGTTGACTGACAGATCACTCACATTCCTTCACAATTCCTACGTCCTGGGGGTGGTGCGCTTCTGTTTGATTGACAGTTCAGAGCAGCAGAATTGTTGCGCTTCTAAAATGAGCACACTCTGGTGAAAACAGTGGTAGTTTTGCCTCTGCGGTACTAGAGGAGTGCACAAGCATTGGAGCTGGCAGTAGCGGAAGCTAACAATCCATCTGGCCAGCTAACCTCAGCAGTGCTGTCAGTCAGTACAGCACCTGATTATAGCAGCCAGTAATTGGAGGGTATAGCGTGATGAAGTACATAGTGTGTATATTTTTCATTTTAATACATTTCTTGCTGTGTTTTTTTTTCTTTAATTGTCATTCAACCCAATTAGAATCGCGGATTATTTAGAGACAAATGAGTTAAGTCTCCTAATTATTATATACAGTGCCGCCCCTGTAATGGCTCCATTTTCTTCTCTTCTGGGTGAGTTCTTGGTTGCTGACACAGACCGGTGTACCCACCACAAGGAGATCCCGCCACGCCATCACTCATAATGCTTAAGAGCTGTAATTGGTTGTTTGACTTTCCCTCAAAGGTGACTGGATATGTGTTTTCATTGCAGATAATGAATGTTATTTAAGTGCTGTGGAGAGTAAGCCGGGTATTGCGGTAATGGCACTTGTCGGAGTGATCTCATTGTCTTTCAGCGGCTGTGCTGCTCGCCTTGGCACTTTCATCAGCATATTTAATTCTGACTTGAAACGCGTTCCATATGCAGCCATTCTAGGACGCGCTTGCTAATATGCCAGCAGTTATCCTCCTTAGGAGACAGTAATACAGTTGTGCTCATGATTATTTTACAATGTAACGCGCTTGTTTGTGCAGCCGGTAATTGATAAATATCACACACCGGCTTTGTGTCCCGGCAGCACAGATCGCTGTAGAGCTGCGGGAATAGGACCTGACAAGGCGTACGCACAACAGCAGACAAGGTGACATTCAACAAGGTTTTCAGAACTGTCAAAATACCTCAAAGGTCCTGGGAATGGCAGGCGGCGACTATTGTTCTAGTAAAAAATGCTGTTTATATACAGTGTGCTCAATGCCGGCGATAAACAAGACGGATGGACATCTTAATGGCGGAGTGGGGGAAAATAGCTGTCAGCAATAGGAGCATTTGGAAGAGAAGGATCTGATTTCATGACCAGCTTAACAAGACAGGAAAACACATCAGTATGTGAGGGTAATTATCTGTGGGAAAGGCTCGCTACGCAGGAGAATGGAGCAGGACTGACACGCGGATTCCCATTATTGCCGGGAATGGAAATAGAAATAAAGGAAGGGGTATTTATAATCTGCACATCAGACGTTAGAGGGGTTATCTCATTTATATTTTATACTATGGGTCTAAGAATTTACAGGCAAGTAGATGATAAGTGCCCGTTCTGCCCGGCGTGGCTCTCTGTCACAGACTGCCCCTGCGGGCGATTCTGCTGCTCCTCGTGACGTCATATTGACAAAGCAGCTCCTTCTCTTCTGCTCTGCTCTGTTCAAGGGATGTGACTGCCAATGTATTGCTAACTGACAGCTGCCTGATCATCGGGAGCCCACTGTCAATCAGCATGACGTTGGTAGTCACACCTCGCCAACAGAGCAGCCGAGAAGAGAAGGAACTGCTCTTTTGATGTGTATAAGCAGAATTGCCGGCAGTAGCTGTTCGTGAGATATGAGTAAGGATTTGTTGGATCCGAAACGCGTCATCTGTTTCCCTTTTAATGGCGTCTTAACCATGGAATTTTTAAATGTGAAATAAAGTCTTGGAATTTTTTACTGTTTAGGATTGCTGCATTTTTCTTGGATATTTTTGGATTGCTTCTTCTGGTGACCAGCTGGTCTCTGATCTGTGCATCCCCCTCCCTATGCCAGGAATTGCAGTTGGTGGTAGAGTAGCTGATAAGTATTTTTTATTTTTTTGTGACGACTCTAAGCCGGTGCTGGGCAAAACAGGCAGGTCATTAGCAACTAGTTGCCTGTTAGTTCATAGAACCATAGCAAAAAAAATTAAATAGTCACGGACAACCCCCTTTAATATCTAGCTCCAAGGATCCAAGGCAAAATCTGTTACATGGTTCTCTCTTACCATGTACCATTTACATGAATGGCGACTTATAGAACAAACAGTCTTTGGGGCCCCACTTAGGCACTAGGACTCAGGTTCGATTTCTACTTTTCAACCCCCTAATACAAATCCTTACAGAATCTCGAAGTCAAAAATGATGCTCTCATAAGTGTCTAACGAATGCCCAAAGATGACCCTTTATGATAAAAACATTTATGCTTGAATACCATTTGTTAACAGCTGCTGTGCCATAACGCACCACAGACAATTATGGCCAGGATTCATCATTTGCCTTTTTTTAAGTCATTCTTTTTGTCTTGTTTTTCTTCTCACATAGGCAATCTTTGCACTAAATCCATCAAAATTCTACACAGCGGCCCTGATTCATCAATACGTGATGACGTGAACACCCCCAGTCTTGATGAGGGTCATGTTGGAATTAGATGTTCATTATTCAGTAAGAGGCTCACACCTCTTAAGGAACAAGCGTCTGACAAATTGTGTCTTGCCACAGATCTTACTCCAGTCAAAGACTAAAGTAAGATTTCTGGAGTAAGGAACGCTACCACTTGTCATTAATTAGATGAGCTGTGGCTTTACGCCTCCAATGCGCCACAACTCCACCTATTTTGGCAGAGAAACTGGCACTAAAATGCCAAGAGTGAGCAAGTGTTTGACAAATGTCTTGTCACAAATCTTACTCCAGTCAGAGACTAAAGTAAAGTGGGCTTTACACGCTGCGACATCGCTAGCAATGTCGCGAGCTATAGCACCCGCCCACGTCGGTGGTGCGTCACGTGGTGATCGCTGCCGTAGCGAACAATATCGCTACGGCAGCGTCACATGCAATTATCTCTTCACCGACGGCGCTGAGGCCGCCTAACAATCTCTCCTTTAAGGGGGATGTTGGTGCGGCGTCACAGCCGGCGGCCGCAGGTAAGGTGATGTTCCTCGTTCCTGCGGTGTCACACATAGCGATGTGTGATGCCGCAGGAACGACGAAAAACCAGCGTCCTGCAACGATAATCGGGATTAGAACGACGTGTCAACGATCAACAATTAGGTGAGTAATTTTGATCGTTAACGGTCGTTCGTGCGTTTCACATGCAACGACTTCACTAACGAGGCCGGATGTGCGTCACGAATTCCATGACCCCAACGACATCTCGTTAGCGATGTCGTTGCGTGTAAAGCCCGCTTAAGATTTCTGGAGTAAGAAACGTTACCGCTTGTCATTAATTAGATGAGCTGGGTCTTCACGCCTCCGTTGCGCCCAAACTCCACCTTAACTGGTGTTAAAATGCCAAGAGTGATCAAGCACCTGACAAATGATGCCTTGACACAAATCTTACTCCAGTCAAAGACTAAAGTAAGATTTCTGGAGCAAGGAATGCCTCTGCTTATCATTAATTAGATGAGCTGTGGCTTCAGAGCTACGTCGCGCCCCAACTCCAGCTCTCTATTTTGGCAGAGAAACGGGCGTTAAAATGCCATGAGTCCCAAATTGTTGCGAATGATGAATGGGGGACTGAATTTGGATCCATTTGAAGAAAAAAATTAAATCATTGTTAAGTTCGTTTTTCGCACGTCTGGAGGAGTTTTAATTATTTTTTAATTTTATTTTTTTAATTATTTTTTTTTTTTTTTTAGAAATGTCTACATTTGGCTTCTCAGCTTTTGGGGTTCAGTGAACTTTTCATTAACTTTTCAGGCTTGTTCTCCATAAAAATCCAACTGCTGCCATATCTTCATACATGATGTAAAATGCAGAGAAAAAGCGTTGTGTGGCCGTAACGTTACAAAGGTAAGGCAGACGTAACGGATTCATCTACAGCAATAGTTTTCTGGAATATTCCGGGTCAGGACACGACTCGCTGTGCCCTGTATAGGTATCACAAAGCTTTACTGACTGTTGATTATGCTAATTGGCGCACTCCAGTTCTCGCTCTCGGAGACCCTTGATTCTGCCATTAATCTCAATGAATCCTTCTCGATCCATAAGTACACAGAAGTATATAATCTACAACCTCTTTAATATTCCCGAGCACAACACTTAACTAGAACATGCTCTTATTAAAGAACGTATTAAACAATGGCCATGCGATGTAAGTTAGGGATGTTCTCACTTCTCGGAAGGCTTCGGTCACCAGTCACACCTCTGTAAATGCAATCCCATCATCAAGAGGATTGAGCGGGCGGTCAGCAAGGCCAGAACATAACACAAGAAGGGTAACCCAAGTCACCAGAAGCCTGCTAAAAGCTTCCATGGATTAGTAGACAAGCTATAAAGGAGGAAGGATGAGCTGAATTGCAGGTTTTGTCGTTCGGCTCTAATCCCACACTTTTTGGCCAACTTGGAAACACAGAAGCCATCTGACGTCCAACTATTGTGTCGGTGGGAGACCTGCCAGCATCGGATGGAAAGGAACGGCTACTACTCACATGCCAAGAAGATTACACAGTGTTCTCGTCTGGAGCGGCCGCACTACATACCTTCCACAGACTCCTCATCATAATAGGTTAAAGTAAGAGGATCCAATCTCGATGAAAGGTCACAACAAGGGGCTTAGGAATAGAAAGAAATCATGAAGGAAGACCAGATATTTTCTGCTAGTCAATAGAAAACTAAGACGTCCTCAACACACAATGGCGGAAGCTTGTTAATTAAACTTGTCCCCGGCAATCAGGTTGAAAAGAGAGCTCTGCTTTTTCTGATCCAACTAGAGGAGTTGAAAAAATTGTCTTTATAAATATGGCGCTTGGGACAATACCACATTCTACAATACATTCACAACACAGAAAACTAGTATATTGTTAGATCTGCCCAGATCACCTTTTTCTGCTCTCAATCACTTAAAGCGCACCAACCACCAGGATTTCCTATATAACCTAAAGCCAGTGCTATACTGGCACTATCATGCTGACTCTATACATACCTTTAGTTGTCAGCTAGGATGTATAGGTTTTGAAACACAAGCAAGTAAAGTTTGTAAAATGAGCAGCTTTTTGAATGACAGCAGCTAATAGCTGGGGTGGGTATTCATCGTTATCCCCTCCCCCCTGTTATTTATGCTAACTCTATTACAGAACCGATTTACTTTGTGACTAGAAGGACCTGTGCTGATGTCATACCCATGTAAACAAAAGGGGCGGGAACTCAGCCAACATAGCTGATACCAGGAAGCAACATTTTTCTGTTGGATGCCTCCCCGCCCATTTTGTTCACATGGGTATGACATCAGCACAGGTCCTTCTAGTCATAAAGTAAATCAATTCTATAATAGAATTAGCATATACTAGTCCAGCATATGTATTAAAGGGAATCTGTTGGCAGGATTTACTATAAAAGCTGAAGCCAGCATGCTACAAGGGATGAGACAGAAAGCTCAGGCATGCCTGTGTTGTCACAGTCCGATCTTTTATTTATTTGCTATGTTTGTTTTAGCAGCTGGACCGTTATCATTGTTGTGGCTAGCTCTCTCATTCCATGTTGTCACACATGCCCCTGCTGTGACTGACACCTTACAGTCCATGCACAATCTCTACAGAGAGCTTGGTGTGGGTGAGACTGCCCTATGGGCTCTGCTAGGAGAGTAAAGCTAAAAATGCACATTGTGTCAAAACAGCTGCAGCCAGTAATCTAAGTGGTAGCTCATTGGATTCAGAATCTCCTTACCTACGTCATGCTGCTCTCAGATGAGGTAGCAACACCTGTTGACAGATTCCTTTTAAGGGCTCATGTGCATGTAACTGCTGATTATTCTGCAGTGATTTGACAGCACATGTGCGCTTCAAATCGCTGCAGAAACACTGCATAGTGGATGCAGTTTTTTTGTAGAAAAAAAGCCGATTTCATGCACTCTGGCTGCTGCCCCCACCATAGACAGAGTGGGGGCTGCATCCATAGCGCACGGAATAATTGACATGCTCATTTTATGAACGCACGGATTTGTGTCAAAATTTTAGCACCCAATTACGCAACGTGTGCACGAGCCCTAACTCTGATTCCATCAATTTGATGCCCGAGATACTACAGCTATGGTTTAAGTCAGCGTTTCCCGAACGCCAGTCCTCACGGCCCTCAACAGTTCGGGTTTTCAGGATTTCCTTAGTCTAGCACAGGTGATATCTTGTCAAGATTCCATCATCTGTTCAATGTTAGGGAAATCCTGAAAACACGACCTGTTGGGGACCGTGAGGACTGGAGTTTGGGAAACACTGGTTTAAGTAATTTGATGCCACCCAAATATTGTTACAGGTGGGCACCAGGTTTTTGACACCTAATCTAAGAGCAGTAAAAGGTAGGGGCAGAAAGCCTGATTCCAGCATTGTGTAACTTACCGGCCAACTTTGTCGTTTTGATAACATCCCAGTTTTATCAGCAGATTATCACTAGAGTACTAATAAACCTGAAGTCAAGCTAATCTTTGCAGTGGCTTTGTATACATAAAAATAATGGCATTCGCCTTATGAATAGCCAGGCCACTTCTTTTAGCTGATTCACGGCTTTTGAAGCCTGGAGCGGTTAAAAGAAGTTATAAAAGACTGAACATGTGCACAGCAAGTCGTTTTGCCATTCC
Organism: Anomaloglossus baeobatrachus; assembly: GCF_048569485.1. Taxonomy (NCBI): domain Eukaryota; kingdom Metazoa; phylum Chordata; class Amphibia; order Anura; family Aromobatidae; genus Anomaloglossus; species Anomaloglossus baeobatrachus. The sequence goes on from NC_134358.1 coordinate 456,614,937, forward strand.
CTTACATATGTTCATTATTTTTAATGTTTATTTTCAGGCAGGATCCAGGCGGAAGACATCTGAAAAAGATGCCATGAGCCCAAAACCTTAGAGGAGTTCTCCAAGAACAGGAAAAAATAAAGAACTAAAGTAAATATCTTAAATAAAATCCTTAAAGGGAATCTGTCAACAGGTTTTTGGTCCTACATCTCAGAACAGTGTCATGTAGAGACAGAGACTCTGATTCCAGATATGTGTCCCTCACTGGGCTGTTTGTTATAGGTTTAATAAAATCATTGTTTTCTCTTCTGCAGATCTACTAGTTATACAGAGCTCAGGAATATGCTGGACTACCGGGCAGGAGGCCAAATATTCCTAGAAGGATAAGCTACTGCTTATTAATCAGTGATTTTATCAAGACTACACTAAGCAGCCCACATCGCTGGAATCAAGATCTCTGCCCTAAATTATGCTGCTCTCAGATTAGGTGGCAAAATCCTGGTGACAGATTCCCTTTAAGTAAAAAATGCAAAATGTGTCCAAAGGTGGAAAACAACTTTATATGGAAAATCTGTTGACAGGTTCCTTTAAAAAACAACTACTATCTGGGATTTTATAAAGCCTACACAGCTCAGTAAGTGACACATCGCTGGAATCAGGATCTCTGCCACTATGTTATGCTGCTCTCAGATTAGGTGGCAAAAGCCTGGTGATGGATTCCCTTTAAATATCTTTGATTAAATAATATAGCTAAAAATACTAGTCCTGTCTAGGAAGGTAATCAGGAAGGGCCGATATCATCTTATACTGCCAAAAAAACAAACTGAAAAAAGGTTTCTATTTTTATTTTCTCCATTGCACCAAAACGGCAAGATTTATATAAATCGGTCATAGTTTTGCTGTAATTAAGAAAATTTCTACAAGAAAAAGCAACAAACCGTGAAAAAAATCCCTTTATCTAGGACAGATATTGCTTTGTAAATTAAAATATATGTAATTACCAATCATCCATAACATAGAGCCGTTCTGGGACAAAGCAGAATCATAAGCGAAGGGAATGTAAAAGAAAAAAAAAAATATTTCCACCTCGAATCATTTAAAAATGAGTATTTTCCATAAAGAAAAACACTTGACAATGGCTTTGGGGAAGGCAATTTGCTGCAATGATATAGGCCGTCAGCAGGAGCAGCATGAGGCCGCAGGGCTACTGCGAGCCCAGAGCTTTCAAAGCACAGAAAAATCCCCACTAATGGACACAATGGCTGCAATAATTAGGCAGTGAAAGGCCGTGCTTAGCGCCGCGCCTGTTATTACAGGAGAACAAATCATTCCGTTTACAGTTTCCAGGCTTTCACATCATTAATTACCAAGGCAGTTTTTAAACCGTACTCTGAAATGGCTTGTTAACAAATTAAATTAGCAGTTTCTAGTAATTTATTAGCGAAATTCACTCAAACTATACATATGTACAGTGCAGAGAACAATAAATGGCCACAGACTTTACGCTTTTAAAATGAATTAGATTACATTCAATTTTTTTTTGGCTTTTCTCTTTAGAATATCTTTTTTTTTTTTTCTTCAAATTATAGAATAATAATGGAAACAATAGGAATTTAGGGTCTATTTTGAATTTGAATTTCAGCAGCTTAGGTATCCATGGTTACAACCACCAGCAACTAAAGCGGGCTTTACACGCTGCGATATCGGTCCCGATATCGCTAGTGTGGGTACCCGCCACCATCTGTTGTGCGACACGGGCAAATCGCTGCCCGTGTCGCACAACATCGCCCAGACCCGTCACACATACTTACCTGCCCGGCGACGACGATGTGACCGGCGAACCGCCTCCTTTCTAAGGGGGCGGTTCGTTCAGCGTCACAGCTGCATCACTGAACCGCCGCCCAATAGAAGTGGAGGGGCGGAGATGAGCGGGACGTAACATCCTGCCCACCTCCTTCCTTCCACATAGCGGCCGGAAGGCAGGTAAGGAGAGGTTCCTCGTTCCTGCGGTGTCACACGGAGCGATGTGTGCTGCCGCAGGAACGAGGAACAACTTCGTTACTGCTGCAGTAACGATATTTGAGAATGGACCCCCATATCAACGATGAGCGATTTTGCACATTTTTGCGACGATGCTAAATCGGTCATAGGTGTCACACGCAACGGCATCACTAATGCGGCCGGATGTGCGTCACCAATTCCGTGACCCCAACGAGTTCGCATTAGCGATGTCGTAGCGTGTAAAGCCCCCTTAACTGTCATTATAGGAGTGGACATAACATAAGCTGCAATGCCCTGCACATGAGGTAAGTGACATAGTTAATATTACACCTACTACATATTGGGACAGGATTTTGGAGATGGGAAGACCCCTTTAGGGTATCTCCGCATGCTGCAATCTTGATTTCACAAAAATAAAAGTGCACCCTCTGGCAGACTTGACAATTGTAAACACTCTGTTTGACAAAAAAGAAAAAATAAAAGCGGTAAAAACGCGTGCATTTGATGCATTTTTGTCAGTGCATTTTTTTAAAGGAGAAATAAAATATGATATGATAATTGATAGATAGCTAGAATAGATAGAAAAAAAATAGAAAGAATAGATAAATAGAAAGAACATATAGAACTGATAAGAAAGAGCATATAGAATAGATAAAAAGAAAAAACAGAATAGTTTGATAGAGGGATAGAGGGATAGCGAGCTAGGACAGCTGTTTTTTTAAATTTTATTTTTGGTAAAAAAAAAAAAAAAATGACATGGGGTCCCCCCCATTTTTCATATCCAGCACAGGAAGAGCAGCAGCTGCGGGCTGCAGCCCTCAGCTGTCTGCAGTACCTTGGCTGGTTATGAAAAATAGAGGGGATCCCACACTTTTTTAATTATTTGATTTATATATTTTTTTTAAAATGACGTGGGGCCCCCCCATTTTTCTAAAACCAACTAAGGTGCAGCAGACAACTGGGGACTAATATTAGGGAAGGAGGGCCCAGCGTTATTTGGCCCTTTCCAGCATAACAATAGCAGCCCACAGCTGCCCCAGAAGGGCAGCACCCAAGTCAGGTAAAGCTACCCCAATGGGGTATATCTCCATTGGGGTAGCTTTACCTGACTTGGGTGCTGTCCTTGTAAGGGCGGAAGCACTTTGCATGGGCACGACAGGGATAGGAATTATTGAAATTATCGTTCCCTCCGCTTTTGTCTGATTTTGCCCTCTTCCGGTGGTGTGTCATCTGCTCGGGAGAAAAAAATCGGGTGAGATCCATCCTTTTTATCACTCTTGTTTATGCACTGCACTTTATTTACTATTCTATTAAGGTCTATTGTTTTTAGACAGATAGTATTAAAAGTTATATTTTAATCCTTGTTATATATTATTATGAGTGTCAGATATATCAGTGCTGGAAGCGTCGTGGGACTTTGTGTGGATTACGTCGGGCCTGGAGGGGTGTATAGGGGGTTTATAAAGTGGTGAAAGAGGGTGTTTTTTTGTCTTTTATTTCAAACTAGCTGTAGTACCCAGTGTTGCCCAGGATAGTTACTGTCTCCCTTTCTGTCTGTCTCTTTGCCTGTGTCTTTCCCTTTTTTTTAGTTTAGGGTCACTTAGATGTTTCTTTATTTTTGAAAGAAAAGCACATTTTTTTCAATGAAGCTAACATTAAATTAAACAGAAATACACTCTATACATTGTTAATGTGGTAAATGACTAATTCTAGCTCCAAACGTCTGGTTTTTAATGCAATATCTCTACATAGGTGTTTAGAGGCCCAGTTCTATAGTACATTATTTTTGCTAACTGTGTTAGAAGGCTAATTGATGTTTAGAAATCATTTGAAAAGTCTTTTGCAAGTATGTTAGCACAGCTGAAAACAGATTTCCTGATTAGAAAAGCTATAAAACTGACCTTCCTTTGAGCTAGTTGAGAATCTGGAGCATTACATTTGTTGGTTCCATTAAACTCTCAAAATGGCCAGAAAAAGAGAACTTTCATGTGAAACTCGACAGTCTATTCTTGTTCTTAGAAATGAAGGATATTCCATGCGAGAAATTGAAAAGAAACTGAAGATTTTCTACAACCGTGTGTACTACTCTCTTCAGAGGAGAGCACAAAACAGAGTAGAAAGAGAAGTGGGAGGCCCGGCTGCACAACTGAGCAACAAGACAAGTACATTAGTCTCTTGAGAAATCGACACCTCACAGGCCCTCAACTGGTAGCTTCATTAAATAGTACCTGCAAACTGCCAGTGTCAACGTCTACAGTGAAGAGGCAACTCCGAAATGCTGGCCTACAGGGCAGAATGGCAAAGAAAAAGCCATATCTGAGACTGGCTAATTGAAGGAAAAGATTAATATGGGCAAAAGAACACAGACATTGGACAGAGGAAGATTGGAAAAAAGTGTTATGGACAGACGAATTGAAGTTTCAGGTGTTTGGATCACACAGAAGAACATTTGTGAGATACAGAACAACTGAAAAGATGCTGGAAGAGTGCCTGACGCCATCTGTCAAGCATGGTGGAGGTAATGTGATAGTCTGGGGTTGCTTTGGTGCTGGTAAAGTGGGAGATTTGTACAATGTAAAAGGGATTTTGAATAAGGAAGGCTATCACTCTATTTTACAACGCCATGCCATACCTTGTGGACAGCACTTGATTAGAGCCAATTTCATCCTAACACAGGACAATGACCCAAAGCACACCTCCAAATTATGCATGAACTATTTAGGGAAGAAGCAGGCAGCTGGTATTCTATCTGTAATTGAGTGGCCAGCCCAGTCACCAGATCTCAACCCTATTGAGCTGTTGTGGCAGCAGCTTGACTGTATGGTACGCAAAAAGTGCCCACCAAGCCAATCCAAGTTGTGTGAGGAGCTTCTGGAAGAATGGGGTGAAACATCTCCAGATTACCTCCGCAAATTAACAGCTAGAATGCCAAAGGTCTGCAAAGCTGTAATTGCTGCAAAGGAGCATTCTGTGCCGAAAGCAAAGTTTGAAGAAGAAAATTATTATTTCAAGTAACAATCATTATTTCTAACCTCGTCAATGTCTGGACTATATTTTCTATTCAGTATGCAACTCATTTGATAAATAATGCATTTATCCAGGTTTGCATAATCAAACAATATTATGCTAACTCCACTACAATATTTAAACAAAAAGAACACCGGAGTAATTACGCATTACAAAATTACAAATTTTATTACACATATATATTTGACACTAATAAAACCGTACATGAACATTAAAGATGAAGTGTTACAGTGTACAAAACACACACAGATGCAAAGGACAAAAATACAGGCTAAATCTCCGTTGCAATAAAGTGATTAGTGTAACAAACAAGGAGGGCCTACATAAGTCTATTCCTCCTGCCAATACAAAGCAACAGAGATATATAATTCACCGAGATGCTATGATTAAAGTGCTTAGTGCAAATAACAAGTTAATAATTGCTATGTTGCCCATAGGGTAGTATATCCATAGTGTCTGGTCAGAAGAGAAGACTGTGAAGAATGCAATCACCATGTATAGAACCCAATGTCCAAGTTGGACAAATCACTGGGCAAAACATGGATCCACATATGAATCCACAATCATTATTCAGATATACCTTTCACAATCGGCTTATGGCACATGTGGTCCAGGCCACACAATGTAACACGGCAATAAAGTATTACCCATTGAAGGGGTGAATCAGCACAAAGCACATTTAGTCCAAATCACACAGTCTAACATAGCAAGATAGTATTAGGCTATGTGCGCACTTACCGGATTTTGCCGCGGATTTTCCGCGGATTTGCTCCATGTTTCGCTGCAGAAAATGTTCATAACATCTCTGCAGTGAATCACCAGCAAATCCTATGGAGAAAAAAAATCCTGTGCGCACTGGGCGGAATTTGACAGCTGCATGTTTTGCTGCGGGAATCCCGCAGCAAAAACAAGTGCATGTCACTTCTTTTCCGCACATCGCTGCGGGATTTCACTCCATTGACTCCAATGTTAATCATGAAATCCCGCAGGGAATAACGCAGGCAGCAAATTCTGTGCGGTTCACTGCGTTTTGCTGCGTTATTCCCTGCGGTATTTCGCGGTTTACCTCCGGTAATGTGCATCGCCTGTCTGCGGTTTGCAGGGAAGTGATGTCATTACAGGAAGAGGAAGCGGAGCAGAGAGTAAACACACACAGATCACACACACACAGACATCACAGACATAGATCACATAGACACAGACACATAGAACACACATAGAAAGAAAACGGAAATATAGAAAAAAAAGAACGTGGGCTCCGCTGCATATTCACCGTCCAGCCGAGGTAAGCACACAGCGGCGGCCCGGTATTCTCAGGCTGGGGAGGGAGAGGGGCAGGGTTAATGGCCCCCACCTCACTCCCCCTCCGGCAGCCGAGAATATCAGCCGCAGCTGCCCCGGCACTGTCGCATGTATTATGCGACAATACCGGCGTGTCCTCGGCTCTTCTTGCCACCGTGTAGCAGTGGTGGCAAGGTAATACAAGGGGTTAATGGTGATGGGGGATCACCGCCATTAACTCCAGGCTTGATCATGGCAGCGTCTATGTGACAGCTGACATGATCAACCCGTAAGTAAAGTGAAAAAGACACAGACACCGAAAAATCCTTTATTTTAAATAAAACAAACAAGCCTCGTTCACCATTTTATTAACCCCCCCCAAGCAAAGCTCCGACATAATCCACAGCTCCGGCTCCGGCGTCCTGCACTGCTGACATCCAGCCGCGACTGTCACAGACACAGGCTGAATGCAGCAGACAACAGAGGTAATTACCGGTCATTTCCCACGGCCGGTAATGTGAACTCACTGCCGACCGTGGGAAATGCAGCAATCTGTCATCTATCTATCCTTCTATCTATCCCTCTGTCTATCTATCTATCTATCCCTCTATCTATTCTTCTGTCTATCTACTATCTCAGAATTAAATGACTTTTTTTTCTTTTTTTTTTTTCAATGTGCTTTATTGCATTGAATGCAATAAAGCACATCCCAACCCGCACGCGGCAAAACCGCGGCAATACCACGAATAACACCGCGGTAAAACCGCGGCAAACCGCATGCGGTTTTCGGGTGCGGTTTCCCGCGTTTTTTTACCGCGGGTGCGGTAATCTTTGAGAGGATGCGGAATTTTCACAAGAAAATTCCATTTCCCAGTGCGCACAGAGCCTCACCCATTATAGAGAGGTGAATCAGCACTGTAAGTCCTCTACCCCAATGTACATTTCGCAGAAAAAACGCTTCCTCAGGGGGCTGCCATTAATCCATGCGCCCACACCTTTTATACTGTTGTGTTTGAATCGGATCTCACCTGCGATCCCACGCCGACGCATGTGCGATGCCACCGCACGTGCGTGCACCACGGCTGTGACGCCATGACGCACATGCGTCAGCGCCCGGTCCCACCTGCAATCCCAAATCGGCGCATGTGCGATGCCATCCACCGCTCTCCCGGAAGCGCCGCTCGTCAGCGACGCACGTGCGTACTGAGTGGCAGTGATGCCAAACGCACATGCGTCGCCTGTGACAGCAGCGTCATCCAGGAGAGCAGGCGGAGAACAGCGCAAACGCGCACAGAGATGCACCTGGGATACAATACATCCTTGTGAGGGGACATAGTCCACTGTTCCACTTAACAGCACATTAGTGACAGTATGTACAAGAAATGTGCATATACAATAAAATGCACTATTTGTCCAAAATTGCACACAATCATGGTGACTTTTTTTCTACAGGACTGGATGTCCCCGGATGGTAAGCCGGATTCAATAGGGATCACATTCACAAATAGAGTTCTTCTCAAGGCGATAGGGGAAAAGTTAACTGTAAAAAAACAAAAATGTTTTGCATTTGTTTCTTCTGACCAGACACTATGGATATACTACCCTATGGGCAACATAGCAATTATTAACTTGTTATTTGCACTAAGCACTTTAATCATAGCATCTCGGTGAATTATATATCTCTGTTGCTTTGTATTGGCAGGAGGAATAGACCTATGTAGGCCCTCCTTGTTTGTTACACTAATCACTTTATTGCAACGGAGATTTAGCCTGTATGTTTGTCCTTTGCATCTGTGTGTGTTTTGTACACTGTAACACTTCATCTTTCATGTTCATTTGATAAATAAAAGTATGATTTTTCATGGAAAAGACAAAATTGTCTGGGGGACCCCAAACTTTTGATCTGTAGTGTGTATATATATGGAACTGTGTAAGGGCTTATTTGAAAGGCGAGCTGAAGTTTTATTGATATATCTGGGCTACATATGATGATTTAATTGCAGTACATAGAATGGCGTCCTTCTATGAAAGCCCATCCTGCAGGCTACAGATGGCAACCATGGGGCCCAGGCTGCCATGACAACCCATTGGCACCCCTGCAAACAGCAGCATTTAAATGGTTAACAGCAGCAGTCAGCGCAAGCTCCAATCGCTGATCTTGCAGGCAGATGCCGGCTGTTTAAGGCCCTGTTCCCACTATGAGTATTTGGGGAGTTTCATGTTGCAGATTATCTGACCCTATTAGGTAAATTCGGTTACTGTCATGTTCTAAGATTAGGGGCAGAAATATGATTGGTGCAGGGCTCAAGGGGCCACATTCTACCTGCAGAGCTGCAATCAGCTTCTGTCACAGACACAAAACGGCTGCATTATGATGAACTACTAGACTGTAAAGGGTCCATATATTGTCATTGCACACAGCTCCTCTTCTGTGTCCGCCCTTGAGATAGACATACAGACTCTCTGTCTAATGGAAGAAAATGACATGAAGAACGTCGGAATGTATTTATAAGATTTCTTGCACAGTTTTTCCCCCCAAGCAGCTATGATATCTTCAGAAGGGAGTTGGAGACATGAGTGCCCTGCAGCTCCTTCCTAGACCTGCCACAGCCATTCAGCCTTACCATATAGCTGAGGCAATCAGTAAATTAAGGTGACAGAACCACATATAAGACATCGCTACAGACAAGAGGTGATTTTCACAGGGGTCAAACGGGGCTGACAACCCAGAACATTTGTGCAAAACTGTCCAAAGCAAGGCTGAAAAGCCATTACAATTCACAATTATACATGATGGGACAGTTTAGATTTTATTAGAATTCTAACCATGAATGCGGGAAGAATACCAGCCATAGAAAAAAATACAGGTCCAATATCATACGGCGTTTACTTTATGTAGAAATCAGAAAGGGAAAAAATTTGATTCACAGAGCGGTGACTGAACTCGCACCGGCACCTCCCCCATGACTGAAACCCAAATGCTGCCGGGAGGATTAAAGTTAATTTCTTCCTGGCAGCCGGCTTCAATGTGCAGGTGCCAGCCAAGATTCATATATTATTTACTGCAGATTAACACCATATCCACAGAATAATAGCGTTTTACAGGTGACAGTCTACCTTTATGCAGATACCATGGTGCAACAGTACCTATTTTATAGTCTACTAGCTGTAGTACCCGGGCGTTGCCCGGGATAATAATTGTCTCTCTGTCTTTCTTTGAGTTTCTGTCTGTCTCTGTGTGTCTGTCGCTGTCTGTCTGTCTCTGTATCAGTCTCTCTGTCTGTCTCTCTCTATTTCTGTGTCTCTCTCTTTCCATGTCTGTCTGTCTCTCTTTATCTGTCTGTCAGTCTCTTTTCAGGTCTGTCTCAGTCCCCGTCTGTCTCAGTCCCCGTCTGTCTCAGTCCCCGTCTGTCTCTTTCACCGTCTGTCTCTTTCACCGTCTGTCTCTTTCACCGTCTGTCTCTTTCACCGTCTGTCTCTTTCACCGTCTGTCTCTTTCACCGTCTGTCTCTTTCACCGTCTGTCTCTTTCACCGTCTGTCTCTTTCACCGTCTGTCTCTTTCACCGTCTGTCTCTTTCACCGTCTGTCTCTTTCACCGTCTGTGTCTGTCTCTTTCCCTGTCTCTTTGTTTGTCTCTTTACTTGTTTCTGTTTCTTTCCCTGTCTCTTTCCCTGTCTCTCTATCTGTCTCTTTCCCTGTCTGCCTGCGTCTTGCCCTGTCTGTCTGTGTCTGTCTGTCTCTTTTCCTGTCTGTCTGCCTCTGTCTCTTGGACTGTCTGTGTCTCTCTCTGTCTCTTTCTGTCTCTCTTTATCAGTCTCCCCACCGACATCTTATTACCTCACATATAAGCTTCTTATACTAACAATTTATTTTGTTCATATAGCAACCACTCACAGCTCCTATTAATAACCTAATAGCTCGCAGCTCCATTGACTTTAATTGAGACAGGATTTTTGGAGAGTGACTGTAAAGCGCGGGGTTAAATTTTCCCGGCCAAACATAGTCTATAACGTTCCCCGAGTCACATGGAGTGTCTGTGGAAAATGTCATGATTGTAAATGCGACGGTGCGGATTCCTTTAGCGGACATACAGTACATACATACATATATACATACACTCAGCTTTAAATATTAGATATCATTACAGAATTTTGGCCCTATTTAATGAAGGAAAAAAAAAAGTATACTTGATCAATTCTATACTATATCATCACCAGAACCAACACATTTTAGTTCTTTAAAGGCAATCTGTAAACAGGTTTTTGCTATGTAATCTGAAGTCAGCAGGTGATAGGGGCTGAAACACCGTTCAGAGCTCTGACAAAGGGCCATGTGTCTGAAACGCGTTGTCGTTTGTTTTTTATAATCTTTCTTTAGCCCCTTGGGGTCATGTAATGTCATTTTACCTTTTGATATATGCCGCTTTTGGATTTTAAGAGCAAGTTTGTAATAAAACCTTGAAAGATCTTATTTCAAGAGCATTGGAGCTGGATTTTTTTCCTTTTATTGTTGACTCCTACACCGGACAGGGTGTTTCTGTGCTCCATGGAAGGTAATCCCAGGTACAGGTGAGCTGGCTACACACTACTTTGTTACCGGAATCATCACATGACCTGTTGCTACCATGGCAACCATCGGCTCCCTATGATCGCTTCACGGGGCCTCTGATGGCGGTGGGGAAAGGAGCGTTCCTTGCTGCAGTGATTTAAATCGCGATGTCACATTTTGACAGCGCGATTTATGGGGTTAACAGGAGTGGGTGGACCACGGATCCACCCACGCCTACAAGACACACATGTCTGCTGTGCAAATAAGCAGACTTGTACAGGGATAGCCACTGGCTCACCGCAGCAGCCATCGGTGATCACACCTGCATGATTCACTGTTATGTCCTAGGTTGTGGAGGGGTTAATGCAAAGTGCCATACATGTACATCACCTATATTCTTAAATGGAATCTGTCAGCAGGTTTTTGCTACCACATCTGAGAACAGCATTATGTAGGCAAAGAGATTCTGAGTCTAACAATGTATCACTTAGATTAAGGACTGCAGTTGCTCTGACACAATGAAAGATGTTATTTTTTGTATGTAGCAGAGCTCTGAAAGCTGCCCCTGCTCACACCAGGCTTTCAGTGTACATTTCCATGAACAGAAGCTGCTAATCACAGAGGGAAGGAGGGGAGGGGGTGGAGTTGGACTACAGCTCAAACTAAGGGGTACTTCTTACATAGCGAGATCGCTGCTGAGTCACGGTTTTTGTGACGCACCAGTGACCTCATTAGTGATCTCGCTGTGTGTGACACTGAGCAGCGATCTGGCCCCTGCTGTGAAATCGCTGCTCATTACACACAGCTCTGGTTCATTTTTTGCTCGTTGCTCTCCCACTGTGAAGCACACATCGCTGTGTTTCACAGCGAGAGAGCAACAATCTGAATGTGTAGGGAGCCGAAGTCTGGCAGCCTGCGGTAAGCTGTAACCAAGGTAAATATCAGGTAACCAAGCGAAGCGCTTTGCTTGGTTACCCAATATTTACCTTGGTTACTAGCGTATGCCGCTCTCAGGCTGCCAGTGCCGGCTTCCTGCTCCATGCACACATAGCCAGAGTACACATCGGGTAAATAAGCAAAGCGGTTTGCGTATTAACCCGATAGGTACTCTGGCTAGGAGTGCAGGGAGCCAGCACTAAGCAGTGTGCGCTGGTAACCAAGGTAAATATCAGGTAACCAAGCGAAGTGCTTTGCTTGGTTACCCGATATTTACCATAGTTATCAAGCGCAGCATCGCTTCCACGCGTCACTGGTGGCTGGTGGCTGGTCACTGGTGAGATCTGCCTGATTGACAGCTCACCAGCGACCATGTAGCGAGGCACCAGCAATCCCTGCCAGGTCAGATTGCTGGTGGGATCGCTGGAGCGTCGCTAAAGTGTGACGGTAAGAGGCTTAAGGCCCCGTCACACTAAACAACATCGCTAGCAACATCGCTGCTAACAAACAACTTTTGTGACGTAACAGCGATGTTGCTGTGTGTGACATCCAGCAACAACCCGGCCCCTGCTGTGAGGTCGCTGGTTGTTGCTGAATGTCCTGGGCCATTTTTTAGTTGTTGCTGTCCCACTGTGAAGCACAGATCGCTGTGTGTAACAGCGACAGAGCAACAACTGAATGTGCAGGCAGCAGGAGCCGGCTTCTGCGGACTCTGGTAACCACGGTAAACATTGGGTAACTAAGAAGCCCTTACCTTGGTTACCCGATATTTACCTTCGTTACCAGCGTCCGCCGCTCTCACACTGCCAGTGCCGGCTCCTTCTCTGTGCACACGTAGCTGCAGTACACATCGGGTAATTAACCCCATGTGCACTGTAGCTAGGAGAGCAGGGAGTCAGCGCTAAGCAGTGTGCGCGGCTCCCTGATCTCTGCACATCGGGTAATTAACCCCATGTTTACTGTAGCTAGGAGAGCAGGGAGCCAGCGCTAAGCGGTGTGCGCTGGTAACCAAGGTAAATATCGGGTTGTTTACCTGATATTTACCTTAGTTACCAAGTGCAGCATCGCTTCCACGCGGCGCTGCTGGCTGGGGGCTGGTCACTGGTTGCTGGTGAGCTCACCAGCAACTCGTGTAGCCACGCTCCAGCGATCCCTGCCAGGTCAGGTTGCTGGTGGGATCGCTGGAGCATCGCAGTGTGACATCTCACCAGCAACCTCCTAGCAACTTACCAGCGATCCCTATCAGGTTGGATCGTTGTTGGGATCGCTGGTAAGTTGTTTAGTGTGACTGGGCCTTTAAACTAACATTGCAGGTATACAAAAGCAGACTGTGAGATAAGAGATGGCTGGCTGTAAACGTCATGTTAACTCTTACAGCAATGTGGCTTCCTTTAAGACTGAAATAGGTAATGTTCTTAGAGGGCTGAAAATAAACGCTTATATCTTTTTTACGCACCATTCGGCATATTTCGCATACATTACTGGGGGACTTACAGGCCGTCAAGTTCACAGCTAAGCTTTAGAACAAACACTGACATATTTTTGCTGTGTTTACAGGTACAGCACAATTACATTTCAGCACCTCCGCCAGCTTCCGAAGGGCTTTGACCTCAAGCAGGAGTATTTTTCACTCACTATCTCAATTTAGAAAATATGTGGGCTGACAGCCTGAGCGCTGCTGCTTTAATTTCAAGTCAATGGAAAAAATGTTACCTCCGCTCAACCTCAACCTCTCACCCTGGAAACTGATAAAATTCTTACTTTGATGCATAAATGGAAGAATAGAGTAAAATAGGCTGCCTTGCACATATAGGATTATATTCCTAAAGAGGTTTCATAGCTATACTTAGTTTTATGAAAATAGATATAATACAGCTGTAAGATACTAAGATGTGGAGAGACGTGATACGCATCTTATATAGAGCTCCGGTCTTCCTTTCCGTCCTCCGCTGGGGAATTGTGACATAAAGGGGCTGTCCAGGATTAAGAATTCATCATGAAAGCAGATTCATCCAAAAACAGCATCACACCTGTCTTTGGGTTGGGTCTGGTATTGCAGTCTGGCTCCATTGAAGGAGTTGGGTTGACCAGACAACTTGTGGGCAGGCGCTGTACAGTTTTTCAACAGACCAGTAATGTTTTCTAATCTTGAGCAACCACTTTAAAGGCAATCTGTCACCAACTTTTTGCTCCCCCATCTGAGAGCACCATGATGTAGGGATGGAGACCCTGATTTATGGGATGTGTCACTTACTGGGATGCTTGCTACAATTTTGATTGAAATATGTTTTATCTGCTGCAGATCTACCTGTTCCGTCAATACTGAAGTCTTTATAATCCCGCCCACATCACTGATTAGCAGCTTTCTATGTACACTGTGCATAGGCAGAAAGCAGCCAATTAGTGGTGTTTTTTTATTTTAAATCTAAACTTCAGCACTCAGCCCAGTAAGTGACACATCGCTGTAACCAGGGTCTCTGTCTCTATATTATGTTGCTCTCAGATTAGGTGGCAATAACCTAGTGACAGATTCCCTTTCAGATGAAAATCTGATGGATGTATATGATAGAGATTGCTTCCTAGTGATGAGTGGATAGTCGACTCCTAGGAACCGGTAAGATGTAATTTAGTTAAAAAAAAACAAAATGACAATTTGCTTGAAAGTAGTGTAGCAACGATAATCCCCATCCCATGTAATAATCAGATTGCTCTACAATTAAAACTTCTGCATCTAATAATGGCAACTGTCACCGGCCATGTAATGGAGAAACAGAGATTTTCAAACCCAGTGTGAACATAGCCTATGGGCACAAGGGCAAGGTCTCTTCATATGCCACGTTGAACACTCTGTAATAGAGGATTACCCTTCAAGAGTCAAAAATGGTATTTGAAGGGAATCTGTCAGCAGGTCTTTGTTACCTCATCTGAGTGCAGCATGATGTAGGCAAAGACACTCTGAATCCAATGATGCATCACTTAGATTACTGGCTGCAGCCCTTCTGACACAATCTGAATGTCTAGCTTTAGTCATGTAGCCGAGTTGGGAGCTGTACTGCCCATACCAGGCTCTCAATAGAGATTGTACATTGAAAGTGAGATGTCAATCACAGCATGGGGTGTGCCAGATTGCTGTGCACGTGCCAGCTAGACCTAACAATGATAATCACCAAGTGATATAGCCTTTAGTTATGTAAACAACAGCACAGAGCCTGATAAGAGAAGCACAGTTGATTTTTGTTTTTCAACCACTACAGCATGCTGGCTTTAGCTTAAATAGCAAAAAGCTGCTGTCAGATTCCAACTAAAAAGGCCCTTTGATGTATACATTCACTGTAATGAGGTAGAGTCTTTTTTTTTTTGCAGGACACAGTAGGGTAATTACCACACTAATGTGGCCCCGTTTTTGGGTATTCACACATAAACCCCTTGATAGATTGAAGAGCATAGAGCATTAAGTTTACGTAAAACCAGTTAAGATGTAGAAAAGAGATCTAGATATATATATATATATATATATATATATATATATATAAATATAAATATATATATATCTTTCCTCAACTACATAGCAGCCAATACAATTGGCGAGGAAAATTAGACCAGTAATGGTCAAAGAGATGAGCACTGTCAGCGTGGGATGGGAACCTTCTGATGTTAGCATTGGGGTAAAAGTGACTAGCACACAATAATGGAGAATTATCAAGCTAAATGCACCCGAATTCTCACATCATATCTTTATGCTTTATCTGACAAGGGGGCGTTACTTCGATTAAAATGATCGTGACTTGTCAGAAAAGGGGTGGTAGGCTTAATGTGAGCCAAAATTGTGGTGCAAATTAAGACAACTAATAGGTGGCGTAATCCTAGACTTCATAGGATAAAGATGTACCAGATTTCTGAACCATAAGGCCCTGGGCGCACTAGACGTTTTTTGCAGCGTTTTTGTTCAGAAAACGCAGTGACATTGCTTCCCCAGCAATGTCTATGGGTTTTCAGAAGTGCTGTCCGCACACAGCGTTTTTTTGTAGCTGCGTTTTTGTGGTGACCACAAAAACGCAGCATGTCAATTATTTCTTCGTTTTTCACAGTTTTTTTCACTCACCGAATGCAGTGCATAAAAACGCAGCCAAAAACGCGGTACAAACGCACAAAAAACGCACCCGCAGTAAAAACGCGGCGTGAAAAAACGTCTAGTGCGCACATAGCCTAACCCAATAAGAAAAATGTGCCGAATTGATCCAAGTTTTCACTGTGTAAGAATTAAGTCAATTAATAAATTTGCCCCAATTTTTTGGGTCAAATTAGACCAAGCACATAGGTGCCCGTGCCTTTAAGAAAGGACCCAGAAGGTTCCAAAATACAAGGTCTGTACGTGGAGATCCTTTACTGCATTTTGAATCAAGAAAGGATAAAAAGGAGAAAAAAATAGAAGAAAAGGTAAAGTAAGGATGCATATAATATGTTTGCACAGGATAAAGGCATAGCGGTGAACTATTATAGATCTGCTTGTATACACACGGCTGAATGCGAGTGTTTATTCAAGGTGACAGCCATTTGTATCCGCCACCAATACCGCCTTAACCTCAGCCATTTGTACTGCACTTACAGAATTCCTTTACATAGGGAATAAAAAGAGAATAAGGCTTAAGGTCAGATTATATAGGAACATATGATATTATTGTGCCACTGCCCAGGATCTGCGGAGAGCACACTATACGGAGAAATAAAGGCAGACGATATTGTAATGGCCATATCTTGTCAGTGTGGGAATACAGACAGGAGAGTGATGGCAGATGCCTGGAATACCGGACTAGCACCCTCCGCTCACGGCTAAACACGCTCTTTATCTTTTTAACCACATTTACTGCAGACAGTTGGTAGATACAATAAATATCGCCGCTCGGCACAATTCTGCATTAAATACCAATTATACCTGCGCCTTGGCTCTTACGCCGTCCCTTTAATAATCCAGCACAGATTAAGTGACACCATTTGACGCTCTTATAATGGCTCCAGATGCTAGTGAGTGCACACCGTCAGTCACGGTCACTGAAGCGTTATATGCCGGCAGATTATCACAGCGCTTCAGGTGTGCCATCCATTCCTCTGGATAATGCCGTGTAATAAAACCATTTAGGGAGCTCCGACACGACTGGGTACACCGTTAATGCCAGATTACACCGTCACCGCGGGATTGCATGTTGTTGGGAGATAATCCCAGTTTTCCTCATTCATCCCTGGAATGATGGGATCTTTTACTATGGAGTTATTCAATGATATAAACTGGAATTTACACAATGCATATGGCAGCCGTATGGATATAGAAGCATGCAGGGACTGAAGCAGGACATACCGCCTGGGGTCATGTACAGGACCTGTCACAAGTGACCCGTTTTAGCTCTTATTTTACTCCCATTGTTCCCATTGTTCCCTTTGAGTATTCCACTTTTATTTTCTTAAATCCGCCATATGATTCCATAGATACAGGACTTTTTATTTGTTGCAAATTTTTATGCCGTTTACAAGAGGGCGTGGCTTACAGGATTCTCTGGGGGCGTGTCTTTAGGCTGCTCTGCATAATTACCCTGTGAGCCACGCCCCTGTGAAAAGACCATAAAACTGAGAACCAAAAAAAGCCACTATTTCTAGTGCTATACGACAGATTAATAATATATATGAGGTGGATACACTCAGGAGGAGCAATAAAATAAGAGGTAACATGGTGACTTTTGATTTGCTGAGTGGTCCCCTTCAAGAGAGGTTATTCAGGGATAATAAAACTGATCTGCAGCTGCTAAAATCTCCAATGGCGCTTTGAAAGTAAACTGTATATAGACTCCACATTTCCTTTGATGTACTAAAGGGCACTTTACACTCTGCGATATCGCTAGCGAGTGCACCTGCCCCCATCAGTTGTGCGTCACGGGCAAATCGCTGCCCGTGGCGCACAACATCGCTAACACCCGTCACACTACTTACCTGCCTAGCGACGTCACTGTGGCCGGCGAACCGCCTCCTTTCTAAGGGGGCGGCGGTTTGTGCGGCGTCACAGCGACGTCACACGGCAGCCGTCCAATAGAAGCGGAGGGGCGGAGATGAGCGGCCGTAACATGCCGCCCACCTCCTTCCTTCCTCATTGCCGGTGGACGCAGGTAAGGAGATGTTTGTCGTTCCTGCGGTGTCACACACAGTGATGTGTGACGCCGCAGGAATGACGAACAACCAGCAGCATGCACCACCAACGATATTATGAAAAGGAGCGACGTGTCAACGATGAACGATTTTTGACGTTTTTGTGATCGTTGATCGTCGCTCCTAGCTGTCACACGCTGCGAAGTCGCTAACAGCACCGGATGTGCGTCACAAACACCGTGACCCCGACGATATATCATTAGCGATGTCACAGCGTGTAAAGCACCCTTTATTGTCTATACAAAAGTAATGATCATTTGTTATAGGGTTGAATATGATAGCTTGAAGGGGATTTCCATTTTGAAATGGTAAAATGGAATTTTTTTTTTTTTTTTTAAGATCTGTTGATCTTACTAAGGGCCACTTTACACGCTACGACATCGCTAGCAATTGCTAGCGATGTCGAGCGCGATAGCACCCACCCCCGTCGTAACGATATGTGGTGATCGCTGCCGTAGCGGATATTATTGCTACGGTAGCGTCACACACACATACCTGCTCTGTGACGTCGCTGTGACTGCCGAACAATCCCTCCCTCAAGGGGGAGGTGCGCTCAGTGTCACCGCGATGTCACAGTGACGTCACTAAGCGGCCGCCCAATGAAAGCGGAGGGGTGGAGATGAGCGGGACAAACATCCCGCCCACCTCCTTCCTACCTCATTGCTGGCGGGACGCAAGTAAGGAAAGCTTCCTCGTTCCTGCGGTGTCACTCACAGCGATTTGTGCTGACGCAGAAACGAGGAACAACATCATACCTGCAGCAGCAACGATAATTGAGATTAGGGGGGGATGTCACCGATGAGCGATTTTGAACGTTTTTGGACCGATTCAAAATCGCTCATAGGTGTCACACGCAACGACAACGCTAACGTGGCCGGATGTGCGTCACAAAATCTGTGACCCCAATGACATCGCTTTAGCGATATCGTAGCGTGTAAAGCCACCTTTACAGATTGCCTTTAATTTTAATCTAGTAGATTAGGCCGCAGTGAAATAGAATAGGTAATTATTTTTTTCACATGTAAATCTCATGATCTGTATCTGTTTCCTATCATAGTTCAAACAATTATTCTTCAATGATCTGTATTTATCGCTCTCACATCTATGTATTTTTACAAAGTACAAAATAGCACTGCAACAATGCAAAAATACCGTTTTCCTGGTTGGCTTCCAAGACTTACTGGCAGTAGAAGACATAGTGACTCTTCAATCTTCACAGCAAAATGGTACCTGTTGATTTTAATTTCAAAGCGTACAAGGGAGCTACAGGAGAAAATGTAGGGCCCTGTTATACCTTCTATTTTTGGAATTTATTAGATTAGATGAAAACAACCGGCTTCACAACCATTATGATGGGAAATGGAGATAAAAGCTCTTCCAACTGTCTTTCTTGGCAGGACTCAACTATCGCACGTGAAGCACTCAAAATCAAAGGAAATTCACAAAGCAAACTATTCAGTTTATGGTTTTTTTTTTTGTCTTTATATTCGGCTCCAAGAAGGAAGGAAAGATGACAGTCTGGTCCAGCCAACGAAAATGTGGATACAAAGGTATCATCGCTCTTTCGTGATCAGCAGCTACTTACATGGAATTAGCTGATACCTAGAGGTCAGCAAAAACATTTGTGTGACCTTGGTGTAGAAGCCAAGTCTTTAGTCAGCGGCAGCCGAACCAGAGCTCTGAACCACCTGTGGTATATCCTGAACCCTCCTTACTAGAGTTGAGCGGATTGCTCATAATCTGGGTCTGGCGGGAGAGGGAGAGAGGGAGAGAGAGAGAGAGAAAGAGGAGACAGAGAAAGAGGAGAGAGAGAGGAGAGAGAGGGAAAAAGAGAAATAGAGAGACTGAGAAAAAGAGAGAAAAAGAGAGACACAAAGAGAGAGGAGAGAGGATAGAGGAGAGAGAGAGAGGGAAAAAGAGAAAAAGAGAGACTGAGAAAAAGAGAGAGAAAAAGAGAGAGACAAAGAGAGAGAGAGGATAGAGGAGAGAGAGAGGGAAAAAGAGAGACTGAGAAAAAGAGAGAAAAAGAGAGAGAGAGAGACAAAGAGAGAGAGAGAGCAATGCAGCCTCATTCCGTGAACTGCTCCGATTTTAGAGGTGCGCCTCACAGCTGATGTCCGGCTCCTCCCCTCAGTGCATAATTAAATTAAATTATAATTATAAGTAAATAATTCTAATTTAAAATTAAAAATAAATTTAATCTTTTACCAGGATGGACGAGACTAGAACTTGTGAACTAATGCTTTTGAGTCAAGCGCTCTAACCATTGAGCTACTGGCTCAATCCCGGATCGAACGCTGTAACCGCGCGGATCCGGATTTTTACAGTTCGGGTCCACTCAACACTACTCCTTACGCCACGTCACACGTTCAATATTTTACTTATTTGTAAGCCAAAACCTGGAGAAAGTGAAAATTGCAGAAGTGGTGTTGTGTTTCTATTATACTTTTTCCTCTGATTGTTCCACTCCTAATTTTGACTTACAAATACTGATGTAAAATACTAAACATGTAACATGGCCTTATTAATAGGCTCGGCCTTATTCCCATGTTTCACTAAAAATAAACCCTAGCAGGATTTTCCGGCCTTCTGAAGTAGCTGTGAAATATATAAGCCCTACTCCAAAAATAAGCTCTAGTTGCGTACTCAAGGTTACAGTATCCTGAAATAGTGCTTGTGGAGCCCTATTTCAGGATACATAACTTTTATTGTCCCCTTGTGTTGCTCTAAGCACTGGCTATTTAAGAGAATGAATATTCACCCTCCTCTCCTGTAATCTCGCCCACTGTTCTGAGTCCTGCACTGCACCCACCCTCTGCATGCTGTATTACCGGTACTACCAGTCTGGGAATCACATCACAATCATTAGCGACTCTCTTCCTAAGCGGAGAGTGACGGCTATATAGACAAACACGCTGTTGCGCTCAGCTGCAGGAGTGCCACCAATAATTGCAGTAAGCAATCGCATGGCTAATTAAGAGCATGAATATTTACCCTCCTCTCCCGTAATCCAGCCCACTGTTCCGAGTCCTGTACTGCACCCGCACTCAGCCTGCTGTAATATCTGCCAGCCCAAGGATCGCATCGCAATCATCAGCGATGCTCCTGAGCTAAGAGTGACAGCATGTATGTGAGCAGGGAATGACGCGCTCCCTGACGCATGTGTTAAATTTCGCTGTTTGAGATTAACAGTGGGATTTAATTGGTTAACAGCAAATTCACCAGCGGATGTTACTAGCGCATGTCAGCTGATTAAATCAGAAGTCACAAGTAGGGAAAGATGTGGGATTGACATGCAAGCCCGCATCAAAGGCAGGGACACTACCTTTAACGTAAATGTACGTTAAAGGTCGTGAAGGGGTTAAGAGGTTTATATGCATTTTAAATATGAGTTTATAAGTTATCAGAATAGTCTAATTTATGTTAAGATAGATACAGTTAGGTCCAGAAATATTTGGACAGTGACACAAGTTTTGTTATTTTAGCTGTTTACAAAAACATGTTCAGAAATACAATTATATATATAATATGGGCTGAAAGTGCACACTCCCAGCTGCAATATGAGAGTTTTCACATCCAAATCGGAGAAAGGGTTTAGGAATCATAGCTCTGTAATGCATAGCCTCCTCTTTTCCAAGGGACCAAAAGTAATTGGACAAGGGACTCTAAGGGCTGCAATTAACTCTGAAGGGTCTGGGGTTGATTACAGGTGTGTGGTTTTGCATTTGGAAGCTGTTGCTGTGACCAGACAACATGCGGTCTAAGGAACTCTCAATTGAGGTGAAGCAGAACATTCTGAGGCTGAAAAAAAAGAAAAAATCCATCAGAGAGATAGCAGACATGCTTGGAGTAGCAAAATCAACAGTCGGGTAAATTCTGAGAAAAAAGGAATTGACTGGTGAGCTTGGGAACTCAAAAAGGCCTGGGCGTCCACGGATGACAACAGTGGTGGATGATCGCCGCATACTTTCTTTGGTGAAGAAGAACCCGTTCACAACATCAACTGAAGTCCAGAACACTCTCAGTGAAGTAGGTGTATCTGTCTCTAAGTCAACAGTAAAGAGAAGACTCCATGAAAGTAAATACAAAGGGTTCACATCTAGATGCAAACCATTCATCAATTCCAAAAATAGACAGGCCAGAGTTAAATTTGCTGAAAAACACCTCATGAAGCCAGCTCAGTTCTGGAAAAGTATTCTATGGACAGATGAGACAAAGATCAACCTGTACCAGAATGATGGGAAAAAAAAAGTTTGGAGAAGAAAGGGAACGGCACATGATCCATGGCACACCACATCCTCTGTAAAACATGGTGGAGGCAACGTGATGGCATGGGCATGCATGGCTTTCAATGGCACTGGGTCACTTGTGTTTATTGATGACATAACAGCAGACAAGAGTAGCCGGATGAATTCTGAAGTGTACCGGGATATACTTTCAGCCCAGATTCAGCCAAATGCCGCAAAGTTGATCGGACGGCGCTTCATAGTACAGATGGACAATGACCCCAAGCATACAGCCAAAGCTACCCAGGAGTTCATGAGTGCAAAAAAGTGGAACATTCTGCAATGGCCAAGTCAATCACCAGATCTTAACCCAATTGAGCATGCATTTCACTTGCTCAAATCCAGATTTAAGACGGAAAGACCCACAAACAAGCAAGACCTGAAGGCTGCGGCTGTAAAGGCCTGGCAAAGCATTGAGAAGGAGGAAACCCAGCGTTTGGTGATGTCCATGGGTTCCAGGCTTAAGGCAGTGATTGCCTCCAAAGGATTCGCAACAAAATATTGAAAATAAAAATATTTTGTTTGGGTTTGGTTTATTTGTCCAATTACTTTTGACCTCCTAAAATGTGGAGTGTTTGTAAAGAAATGTGTACAATTCCTGCAATTTCTATCAGATATTTTTGTTCAAACCTTCAAATTAAACGTTACAATCTGCACTTGAATTCTGTTGTAGAGGTTTCATTTCAAATCCAATGTGGTGGCATGCAGAGCCCAACTCGCCAAAATTGTGTCACTGTCCAAATATTTCTGGACCTAACTGTATTATGGCATAGCCAACTATCTCTAGAATCGGAATACCCCAAGTGTGCGCAATTTATTTTTAAACGACCATAGAAATGAATGGAGAGTGACAGCCACACTGGTTTCTTGTCTCAGGAGGTGACCCAGCACCAAGCCTGTGGTTTAATGTTCATTAGGAGCAGAAAAAAAAGCCGTAGACTCAGATTCATTCTTTTGCATTTTTTTCCAAGTCACTTTCATTTTTGTATTGTGGTATTAGTTGACTTTTTGGGGTCCAAATTCTTCAAAATGGAGTATGTGCTTCATGACTTTATTGCAAAGTTAAAAATGATCTTCTTTTCTGTCTTGAGCAGTTTATATACGGGGGGGGGGGGGGGTGGGGGGACTGGAGGTGAACCAAATTTTGTGACGTTTTAAAAAGTTGCAATTCCTGAATCGAGCGAAAATACCTGGAATCCCTATACTCTGCCCTCAAAGCAGAAAATAAAATTTGAAGCAAGCACAAGTAAGATAGACGCAAAAAAGGCACAACGAGAACAATGAATTGGGGGCACATACAAAATAGGCGCAAAACTAGACAAAAAACAGCTGCAACGGCAATGATGAATCTGCACATCTGGTGAATAAATCCCTGTGAAATGTTTCCAAACCTCCCTAAATATCCAATTAGGATTGAACAGGTCTAAACCATACGAGACGTTGAGTTGATTCAGACACTTGAGTCTAATGGGTGTTAGAGAAACTTTGTGGATCCACTTAAACCTGGATTAAGTGGTCACAGGAGGTTTAAGAGCAGAAACAAAATCTTCAGCACGTTCCTTCACATCAGAGTATGTGCGCTCATCATATATGATAATTATCCATAAAAGACTTTTGGAAAATATGGATGTCATTTTTTTTTCCATAAAACATATAGAGCTTCCTTTGACGACCATGACTGAAGCAGGAGGCTGGTTTCCGATATCGGAGCTGGCATAACCTTTAATCGATTCAATGCTCATAGGCTCCATCTACAAGAGCATAGGCAAAAGCCATATTATCCAGTAAACAGACTAACATGCAATGCTTACATAAAGGAAGCCATGTTACGGGGTGATTAAACAGGATTTGGCGCGGAGCTTAGTTTGATTACAGCGGCGTGATACGGGATCGTAATTGGCTTAACACATTAGCTTCTGCCCAAATGCACGATAATAGTTTTAGAAACAATATCAGCAGGTGAAAATTATCATGGGTCCCGGATGGATAAAACCAGTGTTTACTAATAGCATAATTGTGTTATCATTTGTGGGACATAAACTCAATTTTGCGTAATTATTTTTCTACATTAATTTGAAGTGTAATGGCCTTTACTATACAACGTACATAAGGACAAATTCCCAACATGATCCCTTAGATCAAATATATAATACAATAAAAGCAGAGAAAAACTCAAGAGGGATCCACAAAATTACCTCTGGATTCATCCTAAAAGCTCTACAGGGGGCACGGCGCAAAATGTATTATAACATGAGGGGCTGTAAAACGCTGGGTCTACTGCATGCAACCGGTACTGTTACACTTTAGAGATTTACATCCCATAATGTTTGGAAGCTTTAAGCAAATATTATATTTTCCTGCTTAAAGGGAACCTGTCACCACTTTTTTGGCCTATAAGCTGCGGCCACCACCACCGGGCTCTTATATACAGTATTCTAACATGCTGTATACAAGAGCCCAGGCCGGGGGTATAACATAAAAAACACTTTATAATACTTACCTAACGGTTGCTCTGCGGTGGATGAGGGCCTAATGGGTGTCTCCGTTGTCCGGTCCCGGCGCCGCCTCTTTTGGCCATCTTTGTTCTTCTCTAGCCGTGGTGCATGACGAGTCCGACGTCATACACACTCGCTGGCATTCAGGTCCTGAGCAGGACTGGCGAGTGTGTATGACGTAGCCGCGTCATGCACACAGGCTTCAGAAAGAGGACGAAGATGGCCGAAACAGGAGGCGCCCACACCGGACAACGGAGACGCCCATTAGGCCCTCATCCACCGCAGAGCGACCGTTAGGTAAGTATTATAAAGAGAATTTTACGTTCTATACAGCGGCCTGGGCTGTTATATACAGCATGTTAGAATGCTGTATATCAGAGCCCGGTGGTGGTGGCCGCAGCTTATACACCAAAAAAGTGGTGACAGGTTCCCTTTAATTTAGAGGCAAAAGGATTAGTATCAAGTCATAATTAAAGGGAACCAGTCACCAGGATTTTCCCTTATAAGCTGCGGCAACCACCAGTGAGCTCTTATATACAGCGTTCTAGAATACTGTATATATGTGCCCAGACTGCTCTGTAGAATGTAAAGAAAATCATTTATTATACTCACCCACGGGGCGGTCCGGTCCAATGGGTCTCACTAGTATTGGTCCAGCGCCCCCTCCATCTTGTATGATCGCCGTCCTCTTTCCCAGCCACATGTGGATGATACGTCCAATGTCATCCACACAGAGCCCACCATTGCGCTCCTGAGCACTTTGATCTGCCCGGCTGATTATCTTCTGCTGCTAAAAATCACCTTTTTTTTATCAGCAGGAGATAATCACTAGAGGATTAGTAAACCTGCTGCCAAATTCATGAGTTCTTAATAACCCCACCCCCAGCCCTGATTGGAAGCTCCCTGTATACATTGTACATGGGCAGTAAACTGTGAATCAGTGGTGTGGATAGAGTTATGTAGAGCTCAACATACAGAGAACTGCTAGCCCAGTAAGTGACATTGCTGGAATCAGGGTCCTTGCTCCTACATCATGCTGCTCTCAGATGGTAGCAAAAATGATGTAGGAAGAGAGACCCTGATTCTAGTGATGTGTCACTTAGTTTACTGAGTATAGAAGTTGTTACTTAAGAGTTTTTAGAAGTAGCAGAGCTCAGATAGCTAACCCTGCCAACACCACAGCTATCTGTGTACATTGTATGACAGTAAGCTGCTAATCAGTGCTGGGATCCTGATTGAGCCAGGTCTCACATAGGCCCTAGTCCAGGCAGTGAGATCTCCTGATGATAAATCACTCACTATATGACAGAACACAGTCTAATAAGTGACTAGTGATGAGCGAGTACTAAAAAGCTCGGGTGCTCGAAGCTCGGGCCGAGCCTCCCAAGATACTCGTGTACTCGGCCCGAGCAACGAGCCCAATGTTATCCTATGGGAGACCCGAGTATTTTTGTGAAATGACCCCCCGGCAGCATGGAGAAACCCTAAAAATGTCACAAAAGTCTCAGAAGAGTGCTCAAATGACATGGCAACAGCATGGGGAAGACCCCTTGAAGCATTTATCACTGAAAAGTCACAGCTGTGAACAATTTTGTCCGCGTTTTACGCCATTTTTACGGACTCACCAGAAAACCTTCCAAAATGACCCCAAAATGATTTTTCATGGCGGAAATGTTAAGGGCACATACCCAATAGTGAGATAGAGCTGGTGTATGTTACTTTTTGAGATTAATACATGAAAGATTTTACGTGAAAACATTGTGTGGCACTCCGATGTCCCTGAGAAGAGACGTACATGAAGGCCTCTTGAGTCTAATGTGCCCATTTTGAGGAAGTGAGTCTTTGTAGTATTTTCCTTTGCCAGGGCAGTCCAAAATTGTGAGGTTCACCAATGCCCCTGCATAGAGACGTGCATGAGGGCCTGTAAAACTGAAGTGCCCATTGGAAGGAAGTGGGTCTATTGTAGTATAGCCCTTTGGCAGGGCAGCCAAAAATTGGGAGGCTCCACGTTGTCCCTGGATAGAGACGTGCATGAGGGCCTGTAAACCTGAATTGCCCATTGGAAGGAAGTGGGTCTATTGTAGTATAGCCCTTAGGCAGGGCAGCCAAAAATTGGGAGGCTCCACGTTGTCCCTGGGTAGAGACGTGCATGAGGGCCTGTAAACCTGAATTGCCCATTGGAAGGAAGTGGGTCTATTGTAGTATAGCCCTTAGGCAGGGCAGCCAAAAATTGGGAGGCTCCACGTTGTCCCTGGGTAGAGACGTGCATGAGGGCCTCAAAACATTAAGTGCCCATTGGAAGGAAGTGGGTCTATTGTAGTATAGCCCTTAGGCAGGGCAGCCAAAAATTGGGAGGCTCCACGTTGTCCCTGGATAGAGACGTGCATGAGGGCCTGTAAACCTGAAGTGCCCATTGGAAGGAAGTGGGTCTATTGTAGTATAGCCCTTAGGCAGGGCAGCCAAAAATTGGGAGGCTCCACGTTGTCCCTGGATAGAGACGTGCATGAGGGCCTGTAAACCTGAAGTGCCCATTGGAAGGAAGTGGGTCTATTGTAGTATAGCCCTTAGGCAGGGCAGCCAAAAATTGGGAGGCTCCACGTTGTCCCTGGATAGAGACGTGCATGAGGGCCTGTAAACCTGAAGTGCCCATTGGAAGGAAGTGGGTCTATTGTAGTATAGCCCTTAGGCAGGGCAGCCAAAAATTGGGAGGCTCCACGTTGTCCCTGGATAGAGACGTGCATGAGGGCCTGTAAACCTGAAGTGCCCATTGGAAGGAAGTGGGTCTATTGTAGTATAGCCCTTAGGCAGGGCAGCCAAAAATTGGGAGGCTCCACGTTGTCCCTGGATAGAGACGTGCATGAGGGCCTGTAAACCTGAAGTGCCCATTGGAAGGAAGTGGGTCTATTGTAGTATAGCCCTTAGGCAGGGCAGCCAAAAATTGGGAGGCTCCACGTTGTCCCTGGATAGAGACGTGCATGAGGGCCTGTAAACCTGAAGTGCCCATTGGAAGGAAGTGGGTCTATTGTAGTATAGCCCTTAGGCAGGGCAGCCAAAAATTGGGAGGCTCCACGTTGTCCCTGGATAGAGACGTGCATGAGGGCCTGTAAACCTGAAGTGCCCATTGGAAGGAAGTGGGTCTATTGTAGTATAGCCCTTAGGCAGGGCAGCCAAAAATTGGGAGGCTCCACGTTGTCCCTGGATAGAGACGTGCATGAGGGCCTGTAAACCTGAAGTGCCCATTGGAAGGAAGTGGGTCTATTGTAGTATAGCCCTTAGGCAGGGCAGCCAAAAATTGGGAGGCTCCACGTTGTCCCTGGGTAGAGACGTGCATGAGGGCCTCAAAACATTAAGTGTCCATTGTCAGGAAGTGGGTGTATTATAGTATAGCCCTTAGGCAGGGCAGCCAAAAATTGGGAGGCTCCACGTTGTCCCTGGGTAGAGACGTGCATGAGGGCCTCAAAACATTGTTCCCATTGCAAAGGAGCGGGTCTCCTGTCGTTGTAATGTCCATTCTGCAAAGAATGGGCGAAAAAATTTACCACTGGGGGTATACCTGAAACAAAGGCCTAAGTATTGCAATTTGTAACGGTCATCATGGTGGCGCATGAGGAGAAGGAGGAGCAGTCCAGTGATTATCCAAAGTCCAGAAGTGTGTACCCATGGGTGAGTGGAGGTACATGGCAAACTTTAAATTCCGCTCTCATTTGCTGGTGGTGTGGTGAAGTCTGGCCCAATCCAACCCTTGTTCATCTTGATCAGAGTCAGCCTGTCAGCATTTTCAGTTGACAGGCGGGTGCGTTTATCTGTAATGATTCCACCTGCGGCACTAAAAACACGCTCTGACAAAACGCTAGCGGCAGGGCAGGCCAGGACTTCCAAGGCGTAGAGAGCCAATTCATGCCACGTGTCCAGCTTGGATACCCAATAATTGTAAGGCACAGAGGAATGTCGGAGTACAGTTATTCGATCTGCAAGGTACTCCTTCAGCATCTGGGCAAACTTAGGATTTCTTGTGGCACTACCCCGCACCTCAGGGGCTGTGGTACGTGAGGGGCTGAGAAAACTGTCCCACATCTTAAAGACTGTTCCCCTACCTCTGGCGGATTGGACTTGTGCCTCTCTCGGCTGTACGCCTCGGTTGTCCACTGATTCTTGACCTATGCCGCTAGCGTTTTGTGAGGGGAATGCTTTGCCTACTTCCGTGACTATGGCCTTCCGGAACTGCTGCATTTTGGTTGACCTCTCCTCCACGGGAATAAGAGACAAAAAGTTCTCCTTGTAGCGTGGGTCTAACAGTGTTACCAACCAGTAATGATTGTCGGCCAAGATGTTCTTAACGCGAGGGTCACGAGACAGGCAGCTTACCATAAAGTCAGCCATGTGCGCCAGACTCTTAACAGCCAGGACTTCAGTAGCCTGACCAACAAGATGACTGAACATGCTGTCCTCCTCCTCCTCCTCCTCCTCCTCATCTACCCTGTCCTCTGGCCAGCCACGCTGAACCGAGGATATGACTGGTGTGCATGTCATATCCTCAATTTGGCCGGAGAGTTGCTCCATGTCTTCATCCTCCTCCTCGTCATAGTCCTCCACTGCACGTTGTGATGAGACGAGGCTGGGCTGTGTGTTATCATCACCCACACCCACTACTGTTTCTTGCTGCAACTCATCGCGCTCCGCCTGCAATGCATCATGTTTGTTTTTCAGCAGAGACCGTTTTAGAAGGCAGAGTAGCGGTATGGTGACGCTAATAATGGCGTCATCACCACTCACCATCTTGGTGGAGTCCTCAAAGTTTTGGAGGATGGTACATAGGTCTGACATCCATCTCCACTCCTCAGGTGTTATGTGTGGAGTTTGACCCATTTCCCGACGGCTTAGGTGATGCAGGTACTCAACAACTGCCCTCTTCTGCTCACATATCCTGACCAACATGTGCAGAGTTGAATTCCAACGCGTGGGGACATCACACACCAGTCTGTGAGCCGGAAGATGCAAACTGCGCTGAAAGCCGGCAAGGCCGGCTGAAGCAGTAGGTGACTTTCGAAAATGTGAAGACAGGCGGCGAACTTTTACCAGCAGATCAGACAGCTCTGGGTATGACTTTAGAAACCGCTGAACCACGAGGTTGAGCACATGGGCCACGCATGGAACATGTGTCAGCTGGCCTCGCCTCAAAGCCGCCACCAGGTTCCGGCCATTGTCACACACGACCTTTCCTGGCTTTAGGTTCAGAGGTGTGAGCCAGTGATCTGCCTGCTGTTTCAGAGCTGTCCACAGCTCTTCTGCATTGTGGGGTTTGTCACCTATGCAGATTAGCTTCAGCACAGCCTGTTGCCGCTTCGCCGAGGCAGTGCTGCAGTGCTTCCAGCTTGTGACTGGTGTGGAGGGTACAGTGGATGAGGATGCGCAGGAGGAGGAGGAGGCTGAAGAGCATGACATTCCGGAGCTGTAGAGTGTGGGTGAAACACTGACTGAGGTAGGGCCTGCAAACCTTGGTGTGGGAAGGACGTGTTCCGTCCCTCGCTCAGACTGGGTCCCAGCTTCCACAATATTAACCCAGTGTGCCGTCAACGAGATGTAGCGGCCTTGCCCACAAGCACTTGTCCACGTGTCTGTGGTTAGGTGGACCTTGGGTGAAACAGCGTTGTTCAGGGCACGTGTGATGTTTTGTGACACGTGGTTATGCAACGCGGGGACGGCACACCGGGAGAAATAGTGGCGGCTGGGGACCGAGTAACGTGGGACAGCTGCCGCCATCAGGTCACGGAATGCTTCTGTCTCCACCAGTCTAAAAGGCAACATTTCCAGCGCAAGCAGTTGCGAAATGTTAGCATTTAGAACTGTGGCATGTGGGGTGTTGGCAGTGTATTTGCGCCTGCGTTCAAAGGTTTGCTGAATGGATAACTGAACGCTGCGCTGGGACAAGGACGTGCTTGATGATGGTGTTCTTTCTGCGTAGGCAACTGCAGGTGCAGGAGTGGAGGAGGCTTGTTCGCAGGCAGCATGGACAGGGGATTGGCTCGCATGCACAACCAGCGAAGACGTAGCAGTGAAATCAGCAAGCACTGCTCCTCTACTCTGTTGTACTTCCCACAAAGTCGGGTGCTTGGCTGACATGTGCCTGATCATGCTGGTGGTGGTCAGGCTGCTAGTTTTGGTACCCCTGCTGATGCTGGCACGGCAGGTGTTGCAAATGGCCTTTTTTGAATCATCTGGATCCAACTTAAAAACTGCCAGACTCGGGAAGACCTAACATTTGTACAGGCACCTTGTGTCGTCGTGTTGTTCCGGGGAACGGTTGCCTGACTTCTGCCTGGGGCCACCACCCTGCTTCTTACTGCCTGTTGTGATGCTACGCCTCCCTCCCCCTGTGCACTGCTGTCCTCGCTCTGCATATCCTCCTGCCAGGTTGGGTCAGTTACTGGATCATCCACCACATCGTCTTCCTCTTCCGCACCCTGCTCCTCCTCCTGACTTCCTGACAATTGTGTCTCATCATCGTCCACCACTTGTTGAGACACGTTGCCAACTTCGTGAGAACGTGGCTGCTCAAATATTTGGCCATCTGTACAGACGATCTCCTCATGACCCACTTCAATATGAGCTGGCGAGAGGCCAGAATGTGTGAATGGAAACGTGAACAGCTCTTCCGAGTGTCCAAGTGTGGGATCATTAATGTCCGAGGAGGACGTGTACTCAGCCTGGTGGTAGGAAGGAGGATCAGGTTCTGAAATGTGCGGTGCAGTATCACGGCTACTGACACTTGACCGTGTGGAAGACAGAGTGTTTGTGGTGGTGCCAATCTGACTGGAAGCATTATCTGCTATCCAACTAACAACCTGTTGACACTGGTCTTGGTTCAAGAGCGGTGTACTGCTGCGGTCCCCAAGAATTTGGGACAGGACGTGCGAGCGACTAGATGTGGCCCTTTGTTGTGGCGAAATTAGAGCTTGCCCACGACCTCGGCCTCTGCCTGCACCACCATCACGTCCACTTCCTTGTTCCTTGCCAATGCCCTTGCGCATTTTGCAATGCTGTGCTGACGTGTATATTCACTACTTGTGCGTTATATCAAAGTTTGTGGAAATTGCACACAAGTGCACCTGTACGCTGCCACCGACAGGCACACACGTGCGGTTTTAAAAACCAAGCACGGACGCAATAAGAACCTAACAGGTTTTTTTGGGGAGCGACAATTACAGACAAGTCAGACACTATCTGGACTGTTTTAGACTGTGTACACCAGCCCCAGATATGATGAAGGCTGGTATACGGTCACCACTAGGAATGGCTATATATACCCTGCCTGCCTGCCTGCCTGTATACTGGTACAATAGTCCTGACAAGGACTCTTCTGGTCACTAGCCTGTATTCAGACCTGGCTATACCCTGCCTGTATATAGCAACAATAGTCCTGAGAAGGACTCTGCTACTGTACTCCGACCTGGCTATACCCTGCCTGCCTGTATACAACTAGAATAGTCCTGAGAAGGACTTTTGGTCACACTGTTTGCAGCCCTGCAACTGAAAAAGCTATAAAGGGCCGCAAAGCTTTCCCTGAATCAGCGACACTCTCCCTGCACTCACTGTCTGGATAGCTGTGAGCAGAGCACAGCGCGCCGGCCGGTATAAAGGCTCGGTCACGCTGTGCAGGCCGGCCAATCACTGCAATTCCACAACTAACAGGGCTGTGGCATTGCAGTGGTCTGCCAGCCAATCCCTGCATGAGGGCTGGCTCTCAAAAGAGCGCCAACATGCAGGGATGAAGACCACGAGTACAGCACGAGTATCGCGAGATTACTCGGTCCCCGCCGAGCAGCCCGAGTACAGCGATACTCGTGCGAGTACCGAGTAGTTACAAGCATGCTCGCTCATCACTATAAGTGACACATCCCTGAAATCAGTGTTTCAGCCTCTACCTCATGCTGCCCTCAGATTACATAGCAAAAACCTGCTGACAAATTCCCTTTCAGCACCCCGAGACCCTAAATTAAAGAGATATATGTAGGCACAATGAACTAAAACTAAGTATAAAAAAAACCAACTCATGTTGCATTTACCGAACAATACTAAACTGAAAAAAATCGTGCCATGTACTGAGTTCCACTAGCCAAAATGTTTCCATTTTCCACAATGGAATAGTTATAAAGAAGGCCCGCACATAGGGAATATTGTCTAGTCTCCAAAAGTGCAGTTTCAACCACTTTAGGCACAAACGATCCCCCAAGCGTAACCTTGTGTCACTGGCAGAGGTGCCTCCTGTTTCCCCACAAGTGATAAACTGTACACCAGGGAATAAAAATGTTAAAGGGAACCTGTCACCAGATTTGGTGCCTATAAGCTGCAGCCACCACCACTTGGCTCTTATATACAGCATTCTAACATGCTGTATATAAGAGCCCAGGCCGCAGTGTAGAATGTAAAAAACGCTTCATAATACTCACCTAAGGGGCGCTGCGGTGCAGACTGGTCGGATGGGCGTCTCCTCTTTCGGCCATCTTTGTCCTCCTTCTTCTGAAGCCGGGGTGCATGATGCGTCCTACGTCATGCACACAAGCCGGCACTGAAGTCCTGCACATGCGCACTACATTACTTTGATCTGCCCTACTCAGGGCAGATCAAAGGGCGCCTGCGCAGGACCTCAGTGCCGGACAGTGTGCATGACGTAGGACGCGTCATGCACCCCGGTTTCAGAAGAAGGAGGACAAAGAAGGCCGAAAGAGGAGACGCCGGCACCGGACCTGGGACACCCATCAGACCGGACTGCACCGCACCAACCGTTTCGGTAAGTATTATAAAGTGATTTTTATGTTCTACACAGCGGCCTGGGCTCTTATATACAGTAATCTGGAGCGCTGTATACAAGAGCCCACTGGTGGTGTCCGCAGCTTATAGTCGCCAAATCTGGTGACAGGTTTCCTTTAATGATATCCTCTCTCTGGACTTATGTGAAGGGTTTTGGTAAAGAATCTCTGCAGGGCAAGGCTTTTGTTATGTTCCCTTGTTGATTACCTTGTTGTAATCATTAAAGATTAATACGGACATTGATACAAAGAAATGATTTCACCATAATTCTCGTAAATATGTTTGCTTGGATTGTGTGTGCCTAATTTTAAGTTAACAATTAAAAACAAACCGTCTCTGTTCAGACTCTTGTTTCATTGCTTGGTATATAGATGGGGACACCTTCCTATCCCTCGTGCAGTCTTCCTTTTCCCCATTATTCCCCTAGCATTCTATACCTTCATTTTTCCTTTCTCTCTACATTCTTTCTCCTTTAATTTGATAGTTTTTCATGGGTCCGTCCATAACTTGTAGAGGTGATATTTCTTTCTCTGCGGTATATGTACCGTTGTGCATTGATGGGACACTGCGTTCTGTTATTTCTGGAATACAACTGGCATTGCCACTTCCATCTTCAAATAAATATTTTTTTTGCATAAATATTTACTGTCAGGTGAAGATACAAAATATAGACCTGAATATATTTTTCAATATTTTTATTCTTTAGCACATATTTATTCATGTAGAAGAATGGGATATAGTATAAAAACAAACTTTTTTTAAGCTCCTAGTATATCAAACTGTATGGTGTAACTCCTAGTAACATGGGTTTTCTGGTTCCCCCTGTCCCTAAGCACAGTGTAGGTTCAAAATAGCAGTTTGTTTAAAAAAAAACAAAAAACAAAACAAAACCCAATACAAAATGTGCTTTAATCACCCTCCCCAGGTCTCCGCCACTGCTCTTGGTATCTGTTAGGCTATGCACCCACGGGCACAGTGTCCTGCGGTTATATCAGCAGGACATTCCACAGGATCTCCCAGAAAACCGCAGCACAACTTTGTCTGTTTCCATGCTGCGGTTTATTTGCGGAATGTCCTGCGGATATGCTGCGGGCATTCTGCACTGAGGATACAGTACCATGGCTTGGACACTGCATCCTCAATGCAGAACAAGTGCTGAGTGATCGGGGCATTCATACTTACCTCCATCACGCAGCACTTCTCTCCATCTCCGGCCGTGTTTACACTGTGAAGGAGAAGGTGGGCGGGCCTGAACTAGCTCCAGCTGTCACATGACCGGAGCTCGTGCAGGCCCCGCCCACCTCCTCCTTCCTGCTCCTGTGCACAGAGGAAAAATGACCGGGTGTCTGCTATCAAGGCAGGTAAGTATGGGCCAAAGCAGGGGATTTACGCAGGTCATGCCGCAGGAATAATTGACATGCAGTTATGTGCAGCTGTGGGATATCCGCAGTATATTCCGCAACCGCACATTCCGCAACGTGGACACAGCACTCCCCATGTCCCATAGGATAACATGGGGAGTGTCTGTACATGCTGAAACCTGCGGATTTATCTGGAAAATCCAGATAAATCTGCAGGTTTTCCGCAGCAAAATCCACAGAAGCAAGCTCCCGTGGGCACAGGGCCTCACTGTCTGCAATGCTGACATCAAACTGACAGTGCTGCAGCTACGCAGTGAGCTTAGCAGATCTGCCCGAGTGCTGATGAGCTCAATGATTGGCTGCAGCGCTGTCGAATAGAGAGGAGTGGACCCGAACAGCATGAACATGGAGTTTACAAAAACAAATAAATCAGTGTTCAAGTTTGGGTGCTTTCTGTATGCAAACCACTGGAGCGGATATCGCTGTGCTTGGGTACCCTCGATGCTCGGCCCCCTTAATGGCTCTCACTGGGGGTAAAAACCGCATTATCAGACGCAGTATGCACTGAACAAAAAACTCCCTCTCCGGTAGTGCTTTGTTTATGGCTGGCGACCCAAGCCTGGCGACCCAAGCTGCCCAATCTGTGACATCCATTGGGTTCAGGTCAAGTCCAAGTTCCGAACAGAACTTTATCTAAAGTCCTATTGAACATCACACAGTGTGATAAGAGAAGCATCGCTGAAATCTCGGTCTTAACCCCTACAGTATACATGCATGCCCTCAGATTACATTGCAAAAATCTGCTGACAGATTCCCTTTAATCTTCGTCACGTCAGTTCCTTTAATATTTTTACACAACTTTCACTCTACTTTATATTTAACTCCACTTTACTTTGTTGTGTTCTTTTCCCTTTCACAAGCTGTTAGGTTTCTTTGGCTGCGCACGAGGTTAATATGTTCCTCCTGCAGCTTCACCAGCTGGGGGTTAAATTAAATTCATCACTTTTATGGAAAAGCCAGGGAAATTCTACTGGTTTATGTTGCGATTTGTATTTTATTAACTATAGGTCAACCAGAAACTTCACCAGCTGCCTGATCTGCGCTCTGTACTCAGTGGCAGTAGCTCTGCCTATTGTTAGTAAGGGTACTTTCACACTTGCATTCAGCGCAGTCCGTCACTATGGAGAATAGCGCAGTCCGTTAACGCACTGCACTATTCTCCATAGACTTGTATGGACAACGCACTGTAACGCAAGTGTCAGCGTTGCATCCGCTGGACGACGCAGTGTCGTTATTTTGACGCTGCGTCGGGCGGAAGAAACACGGCATGTAACGTTGTTTTGAGCAGCGCAATTTGTAGGGTTTCACTGCACATGCTCTTTTTTTTTTTTTTTTTAAAAAAAAATCCCAAACTTTATTTTGTCTCTCGGTGGTCGAACGTTCAGCAGAGTACCCGCCCGGCCGCCGGCTATTGAGAGCGATCAGCTGATCGTTCAAAATAGTCTGCTGCTGGTAAAACTGTAAAGAAGAAAAAAAATAAAGAAAAAAAAAAGCTTTCCGTTGTTTTGTACGATCTGTAGCATCCGTTGTGCCACTATATGCAACGCATCCGTTGCACAACGCAATACTACGGAAGCCGTCCAACGCAAGTGTGAAAGTAGCCTAATTAGGGATGATCGAATATCACAAATATTCGGCAATATTCTGCTTCGCGAATATTCGACGAATAGGTCGCCGCTATGCGAATATTCGATGTGCAATAAAAGTCTATGGGAAGCCCGAATAGTTGCTATTCGGCAACTATTCGGGTTTCCCATAGACTTACATTGCGCATCGAATATTCGTAAATAGTCGAATAGCGGTGACCTATTCATCGAATATGGGCATAGCCGAATATTTGAGGTATTCGATCATCCCTATTAGTAAATGCCTTAGAATATTTTATTGTGCATACATACTGTATAACAAAAGGTAAAATGAGAGCAGAAGATAGTGGAAATGATCGTGCTGGATTCACAGATTTGTGTTTCAAGGCCCAAGAACAGACCGTGATGCACGGATGGATCCCAGGTCTCCTGACCCAAATGAGACAACCAACAGGCTTATATACGAGGCTGCAGAGTTTGGGTCGGGATACTTGTTAGCAGCCTGTGCATTATTCTCCGTACTTGCAATGCAAAACACAAGTGTATGAATATGGTTTAAAGCAATTAATTCCATTTATGTATGATGAATGATCTCGACACAAGCACCGTCTGTTAGTCACCTAATAGAATGCTATTATTAGAAAAGTAATTTTGATATAACAAAAACACATAAGAAAACTAAGCAACAAAATAAGCTAACCTCTAGGGCTAGAGAAACAAAGAAAGGAGATCGCAAGGAAAGAAGGAAACTGCTAAAAAAGTCTTTCCATCCAAGCAAGTATAGTGAAAAATATGTCTACCCTTTGTAAAGGAAAACAGGATCAGTAAATATGCAAAATAGTAAGTAATCAACACACACTATTTACATAATGAATTATTTATAAGGGTATGTGCACACGATCAGAACCCGCTGCGTCCTGGACGTGGCGGCTCCTGACCTGCGGGGCCACGCGTCTCCTCCGCAGGAGACTGCAGCTGCTTGTGCCCACGGTCCGGGCTCTGGCAGTGTTCTCCCTGCGGAGAACGCTCGCATCTCCACGGCACAGAATTGACATGCTGCGGCTCAGAAAGCCGCACCACAGGTCAGTTTTCACTGCAACAAGCACAGTGGGCATTCTAGAAATCCCATCCACTGTGCTTGTATTGTACAATGCAGCGTTTGTGACACTGTGAAAACACGCTGCATCCAAAACACTGTGAACCCTGATCGTGGGCACGTACCCTAACCCTAAAAAGAGGGTTAACCATAAAAACTCTAAGAA
Source organism: Anomaloglossus baeobatrachus (assembly GCF_048569485.1). Classification (NCBI taxonomy): domain Eukaryota; kingdom Metazoa; phylum Chordata; class Amphibia; order Anura; family Aromobatidae; genus Anomaloglossus; species Anomaloglossus baeobatrachus. The sequence continues at coordinate 456,652,760 of NC_134358.1, forward strand.
AATAATGAAAGTAAAAAGTATTAACACTTCTTGGAAAAAAAAAAAGAAAATTAAAAATTTGGAACACAAAAATGAATAGAGAAGTTAGATGGTGAAATATGATGGCCAAGAACAAGACATGAATGTTGGACTAAACACAATGGTTTTGGTGGGACATTAATGTGTTTGGGGGATTCTGGCTGCAGGTATCAGAGGAAAGAAGAGTTGTGCATTCTGGATTTCAAACTACAATAGCTTGGTTTTTAAAAGGGTTTTCTAGTTTAGAAAAACCCATTATCCACATTCAGCTTCTTCAAAATAATAAATAAAAAAAAATTAGGCATTACTCGCGCTCCCTGGGCTCAGCACCGTGTCTCTGCTGCTGCTTCCCGTACCGGTAATTGTCGATAGAGGTGCAGCCAATAACGGAGCTCAGCGGCACTGCATGGGACACGGAGGTCGGGGACTGGCTACAGCGTGGCCAATATGATGTCATTACTGCAGACTAGTGATGAGCGAGCAATACCTTGCCCGGGTGCTCGATACACGTAACAAGCAGATTGAAGCTTGGATGGCCGCGACTCAAGTATAATAGAAGTCAATGGGGAACTCTCTTTTGGAAAAATGCTTGAACTCCCCATTGACTTACATCATACTAGGGTAGTTGAGTCAGGCCCATCCGAGCATCTAACTGCTCGTTACGAGTACCGAGCACCCAAGCATGGTAGTGCTCACTCATCACTACTGCAGACAATACCAGATACTAGGAGCAGCGCTGGAGACTGAGTGATGGACCTGGGAAGGGTGAGAAAAGCACAGATTTTTTTCTGCCACTATATTATGACCCGTTTCCCACATATATACACGCTTAGCTGATGTATGGCGTGTGTACACAAAAGAGGTAAGTAGCAATAGCTGTGGACTAAACAGTGCTCAGCTTAGTTTAAAAGTTTAATTAACTGAAGCTCCAATGTAAAAGGAGGTTAGAAACACTGTGGTCCAGATTCATCAAAGCTTTCACGCCACAATTCTGGTGGGAAAGTTTTTAAAAAGTCACAAAATTTAGGCACAACTCAAGAGTTCTGCTTAACCTTTGCAACTTTTGGCTTTTTTACACCAGTTTCTCCCAGCCAAAATGGGTGGAGCTGTGACGGGACGGGTGCACGGCGAGATGCCACAGCTTAGCTAATTCATGATGAGCAGTGGCATCCCCTACGTCAGAAATCTCACTCCAGTACCTGACTGGAGTGAGAATTGTGGCATAGTGTACGGAGGTGCATGGCATTCATGAGGCGCTCTAGATGCATGTAGAGGTGTGCACCCCTTCATAAATCAGGAGTCTGGCTCCGACATGTCCCCTCATCGAGATCGGCAAGGACAATGTTGGTCTTGATGAATCGGGCTGTGTCTCTGATTCTAAAAGACCGAGCCTGGGCATTAGAAAGACAATGAATGAATTGTAAATACCACAGTGTAATGCTTAGTTTCTCCCGTGATGGTGCTGCAGGGAATTTAAAGGTTTCGGGTGGGTTTATACTACCTGACTTTGTAGTGATAAATGACTGACCAGCCGTAGATATTTACAGATCGATGATTGTCTAATGGCTTGTTACACAGGCACTGAGCGTGTCTTGAGTCAGCCTTTGGTCTAGAGACCCTTCTAAAAAGTAAGAAGGTCTAAAGTGGAGAATATCTTTAAGATCGATGTCATTAGGTCGGAAATCTAAAGCAAATCGTTAACATTTTAGACACAATAAATACACGGACTCTTGAAGGATTTCTAAGCCTACATTGATTAACTGTCTCGCCAAGTGGAAATGATCAGGTAACAAGCGTAATATGATACTTATTTAAGTAGATATAAGCCTCGGGCAATTCACTGAAGCCCCTACAAATTATTTAGCAGTTAAAGCCGTCCACACATCATCTTAGCAAATGTTCTGCCGGTTGGAAATTAATCATCTGTCTAGAAATTGAGCTGAAAGTTGATAATAACGCATGTAAGGCTGGTTTCACACTACGTTTATTTAACATCCGTCCATAACGTTTTTTAGCGGAAAAACGGATCCAGTGCAAATGCGTTTTCACTTCAATGCATTTGCAATGTACTCGCGTCCACCTGCGTTCGCATGCGTTTGCGTGCGTTAGACACAGGATCCGTACTTTTGCGTTATTTTAACATGTTTCAAAAACGCTACTTGTAGCGTTTTTTACCTTTGTCAAAATAACACATCTCACAGGATCCTTCACATTGCGCCGCGAGCTGCAATGCATTTCAATGAGCGCTGGATCCTGCCTAGCAGAATGCGTTGAGTTGCGTTGTAACAGGATCCTGCTTTTGTACTGAGCATGCCCAGAAAGTACTGAGCATGCCCAGAACCAGTCTCGCGTGATCTGTCTCTCTCTCCTCCTCCCTCCCTCACCCTCTCTATCTCTGTCTTTCCCCCTTCCTCTCCTCCCTCTCTCTCCCACCTGAGAGCTGCGGACACTCGTAACCAAGGTAAATATCGGGTAACCACTTGTCTTAGTTACCTGATGTTTACGTTGGTTACGTGTGCAGGCAGCCCTGCTTCTAGCAGCTGCAGACACTCATAACCAAGATAAATATCGGGTATCCAAGCCCGATGTTTACCTTGGTTACGAGCGTCTGCAGCTGTCAGAAGCCGGCTCCCAGTCTGGCACGTTTAGTTCCCCTCACTCCCGATCACATGACTCCAATGCCCGCCCCTAAACATCCAGTGACAGGATCCTGCAAAATAACAGATGCGTTAGCATGCGTTTTTTGCTGTAAAAGCAGGATCCGCTTTTGCAGCAAAAAAACGTTCCTGACGCATGTTAAATAAACGTAGTGTGAAAGCAGCCTAATATGTCAGGTGTCAAGTGTGACATTATGGCCAAAGCAATGCATTCTCTCAGCAAATAAAATTAGTTTCTGCTCATTGATCCCTTATGCATTACAACTTTGTATAATGGAAATTTACGGGACATGGTTCCATAGCGTGGGTCAATATAACCATGCAAACAATGACTCCAAGCCATTCATTAATAGTAGAAAGAAGACTTGTGAATGCCACATAAACTTATCAGTAGCCAAAAGGGCTGGACAGGAGATATATGACAAATAAACGCAAATGATCAATGAAGAAAACATCCGCAACAAAAAAAAACTCAATAGAGATGTGTTCCCTGTGATAGGGGAGTGATAATGGTGTGTAATCTGTTCCTGTCATGAGCTCTTTTATAGGCATATTACAGATAATATTTATACTGTAAACCAATTTCTATGTTATAATATACGTTCCTAAGCAATTAAAGGGAACTGGTCAGCTAAAATAAGGATGAAGGGAAGGAAGGAAGGGAAGGAAGGGAAGGAAGGAAAGGAAGGAAGGAAGGAAGGATGGAAGGAAGGATGGAAGGAAGGAAGAAAGAAAAGAAGGAAAGGAGGAAGGAAGGAAGGAAAGGAGGAAGGAAGGAAAGGAAGGATGGAATGAAGGAAGAAAGAAAAGAAGGAAAGGAGGAAGGAAGGAAGGAAGGAAGGAAAGGAGGAAGGAAGGAAAGGAGGAAAGAAGGAAGGAAAGGATGGAAGGAAGGAAGAAAGGAGGAAAGAAGGAAGGAAAGGATGGAAGGAAGGATGGAAGGAAGGAAGGAAGGATGGAAAGAAGGAAGGAAGGATGGAAAGAAGGAAGGAAGGATGGAAAGAAGGAAGGAAGGAAGAAAGGAAGGAAAGGAGGAAGGCAGGAAGTAAAGGAGGAAGGAAGGACGGAAGGAAAGGAGGAAGGAAGTAAGTATGGAAGGAAGGAAGGAAAGAAGGAAAGGATGAATGAAGTAAGGAAGTAAAGGAAAAAGGAAGGAAAGGAGGAAGGAAAAAAGAAAAAAAAGTAAGAAAGAAAGAAAAAGAAATATCCTATTAAACATAATTGGATGGTTTACTGGAACTGCAGGAAGAAAATAAAGTTCTATCCTCCCTGCAGCTGCTTACTTCCAATCATTGAAGTAGTCCCGGGAGAAGTTACAGACACAACCCATTTCACAGTAGGCAGTATGTAATCACTCCCCTGCACCATAACTGAGCACCTGCTTTGCACACACACTGGGTATGCTGAAGAGCAGGATTTAATCCCGCCCCTGCACTGGAACTTAGTGCCTGCTCTGCGCACACACCGTCACATACACTGCAAAGCAGAATGCTAGTCAGGGTACAGGGGAGTCATTACATCCTGCTCACTGTGCAGTGACGATTACAACCCCCTGCACCCCCAAGTTGACTAGAAGTGAGCGGCTGCAGGGACAATATCACTTAACCCTTTAGTGACGGAGCTAATTTTCACCTTAATGACCAGACCAAATTTTGCAATTCTGACCAGTGTCACTTCATGAGGTTATAACTCTGGAACGCTTCAACGGATCCCGGTGATTCTGAGATTGTTTTTTCGTCACATATTGGACTTCATGTTAGTACCAAATTTAGGACAATATTTTTTGTGTTTATTTATGAAAAAAATTGAATATTGGCAAAAGTTTTGAAAATTTAGCAATTTTCAACTTTTGAATTTTTATACCGTTAAACCAGAGATTTCTGTGACACAAAATAGTTAATAAATAACATTTCCCACATGTCTACTTTACATCAGCACAATTTTGGAAACAAAATTTTTTTTTGTTAGGAAGTTAGAGGGGTTCAAAGTTTATCAGCAATTTCTCATTTTTACATCAAAATTTACAAAACCATTTTTTTAGGGACCACATCACATTTGAAGTGACTTCAATAGGCCTAGATGACAGAAAATACCCAAAAGTGACACCATTCTAAAAACTGCACCCCCCAAAGTACTCAAAACCACATTCAAGAAGTTTATTAACCCTTCAGGTGCTTCACATGAACAAAAGCAATGTGGAATGAAAAAAAGCAAAAATTAAATTTTACCTAAAAATGTTGCTCTAACCCAAATTTATTCACTTTTAGAAGAAATAACACAACAAAATGGACCTCAAAACTTGTTCCCCACTTTCTTATGAGCGCGCCGATACCCCACATGTGGTCAGAAACCTCTGTTTGGACAAATGGGAGGGCTCGGAACAGAAGGAGCAATATTTGAATTTTGGAAAGCAAATTTGGCTGAAATAGATTGCGGGCACCATGTTGCATTTACAGGTCCGCTAAGGTACCTAAACAGAAGAAATCCCTCACAAGTGACACCATTTTGGAAACTAGACCCCTCAAGGCTTCTATCTAGGGGTATAGTGAGCATTTTAGATCCACAGGTACTTCACAGATTTTGTTAACGTTACGTTGTCATATTGAAAATTTTAATAATTTTCTCAAAAATGTTGCTTTAGCATCAATTTTCTCACTTTTTCAAGAGGTAATTCCAAAAATTTGACCTCAAGGTTTGTTAACCACTTTTTTATGAGCGCGGTGATACCTCACATGTGGTCTGAAACCTTTGTTTGGACAAATGGGAGGGCTTGGAACGAAAGGAGCAATATTTGAATTTTGGAAAGGAAATTTGGCTGAAAAAGATTGCGGGCACCATGTCACATTTGGAGGACCCCTAAGGTACCTAAACAGCAGAAACCCCGCACAAGTGGCCCCATTTTGGAAACTAGGCCCCTCAAGGAATTTATCTAGATGTTTGGTGAGTACCCTGAACCCTCAGGTGCTTCACAGAATTTTATAACGTTGAGCCATGAAAAAAAAAAATAAAATTTTACCACAAAATTGTTATTTCAACCAGGTAGCTTTTTTTTTTACAAGAGTAAAAGGAAAAAATTCAGCATAACATTTATTGTGCAATTTCTCCTGAGTTTGGCGATACCTTATATGTGGTGGAAATCAACTGTTTGGGCGCATGGCAGGGCTCGGAAGGGAAGGAGTGCCATTTGACTGCAAAATTGGCTGGAATCAATAGCGGACGCCAGGTTGCATTTGGAGAGCCCCTGAGGTGCCTAAACAGTGGCGGTCCCCCACAAGTGACTTCATTCTGGAAACAAGACACCTCAAGGCTTTTATCAAGGTGTATAGTGAGCAGTTTGAATCCACGAGTACTTCACAGAATTTGATAAGCTTAGGTTGCCATATTGAAAATTTTCATTTTTTTCACAAAACTGTTGCTTTAGCATCAAATTTCTCACTTTTTCAAGCGACAACAACAAACCGTGGACCCCACAGGTTGTTATCCAATGTCTTATGAGCACAGGGATACCCCACATGTGGCCAAAAACCTCTGTTTGGATAAATGGGAGGGCTTGGAATGGAAGGAGCACCATTTGAATTCTGGAAAAGTTGAAATAAATTGCGCGCACCATGTCACATTAGCAGGGCCCCTTGGGTACCTATACATCAGAAAACCCCCACAAGTGACCCCATTTTGGAAACTGGATTTTATTCAGGAGTATAGTAAGCATTTTGAATCCACAGGTACTTCACAAAAATGTTGCTGTAGCAACAAATGTCTCACTGTTAGGCTCTGTGGCCATGATCCAGCGACACGGCATCTAGTACACAGTGTCAGCCTCCTGCAGAGATGTGAGTGTTGTCCACGGGAGAACGCAGCTGCCCAAGCCCACGATTTGGGTTCAGGCCGCTGTGGAGCTCTATGCTACCTGCAGAGAACACTCATCTCCGCAGCATAAATTGACATGCTGAGGCTCGGGAAGCTGCGCCACAGGTCGGTTTATGCTGCGGAGAAAAGAAGCACATTGGGCATGGGATTTCTAAAAATCCTTCCACTGTGCTTCTACTGCACAACGCAGTGTTATGGACACAGGGAAAACACTCTGCGCCCAAAACGCTGCAAACCCTGATTGTGGGCACACAGCGTAAAATGCTACAATGGATGAATGGATAGATGTCAAACAAATATAACGTCCCATTCCCCTGCATATTCTAAGCTGGCGCCCTTTAGTGCCTTTCATGTGGCACTAAAGGGTGCCTAGCCTTGTATTTAGCCCCCCAAAAAATTAATAATTAAAATAAACGACGTGGGGTCCCCCCTATTTTTGATAGCCAGCTAGGGTAAAGCAGACAGCTGTAGCCTGCAAACCACAGCTGACAGCTTCACCTTGGCTGGTGATCAATTTGGAGGGCTCCCCAGGCGTTTTTTAAAAAAAAAAAAAAAACGTGGGGTCCCCCCCAAATTAGATCACCAGCCAAGGTGAAGCGGACAGCTGGGGTCTGGTATTCTCAGGGTGGGAAGAGCCATGGTTATTGGACTCTTCCCAGCCTAAAAATAGCAGGCCGCAGCCGCCCCAGAAGTGGCGCATCCATTAGATGCGCCAATCCTGGCGCTTCGCCCCAGCTCATCCCGCGCCCTGGTGCGGTGGCAGACGGGGTAATATATGGGGTTGATACCAGCTGTAATGTCACCTGGCATCAAGCCCTGGGGTTAGTGATGTCACGGCATCTGAACAGATACCCGACATCACTAACCCAGTCAGTAATAGAAAAAAAAAGACAAAAAAAAAATTTATTTGAAAAAACACTCCCCGAAACATTCCTCTTTTACCAATTTATTGAAAATAAAGAAATTCCGGTCGCTGTAATCCATTTTGGAGGTCCCGCGCCGACTCTGGATCTTCTAGAATATGGGGGGCACGTTCAGGGAACGTATCCCCCATTTTCTGGAAGAGCAAGCTCTCCATGAGCAGTGTGGGTGCAGTAATCTGAGAATACTGCACTCACACTGCCCCGGTCCAACCTAGGGCAGAGTGACCTGCAGTAACCTCATTCCAGAATATGAGGGGCACGCTCACAGAACGTACCCCCCATTTTCTGGAACAGCAGCCTCTCCATGTGAGGAGTGTGGCTGCAGATCACTGCACTCACCCTCCCCCGGTCCACAGTGGAGCCTGTGCATCAGCGACGTCAGCAGGATCCCTGCTTGCAGGGATCCAGCTGACAGCCGCTGTCTGCGCATGCGCCGCCAGCATTGAAGAAGGAGGCGGCGATCGCGGGCCCGGAGCGGCAGACAGGTAACGTATAACCGGGGGCTTGGGGGGGGGGTGACCTAGTGGGACCTGGGGACACCTTTCTGCCGCATGTGACGTGTCACATGCGGCAGAAAGAGCAGAATGAAGGCGGCCGCGCGCTGTGCGCCGCCATCTTCCACGCTCCGGAGGGGGGAGGGGGGTGGTGGCTCTGGAGAACCGGAGGGGGCTCCGGTGACCAGAGGGCTCCGGTGGACCGGAGGAGGGGTCAGGGGGAGGACATTTCCCTCCGATCTGAAATGTTTGATCATTTCAGATCGGAGGGAAATGACTGCAGAGCCGGCGCCGGCGGCAGTTTTCTGTGCGCTTCGGCGCCATTTTGGATGTCCGGTGGGGGTAGGGGTGGGGGTGGGGGGACTCTCCGGTACCGGGGGCTTTGGGGGCACTAGGGGGTTAGATTTCTTTCTCATCTGACATGTTTGATCATGTCAGATGAAAAAGAAATCAGTTTTACCGGCCATTTCTTTTTTTTTCATGTGTTCGTCGGTATACGGTGTATACCGCCGATCACATGATCGGGGTCCAAAAAAAACACCCCGATTCATAATCTGGGGGGTCTCAGCTACCCCCGGTAGCTGAAACCCCCGAGATTTTCGGTCGCTGGGGGTCGCTACAGGGTTTTTTCGGGCCGCCGCTTTAAAGCGGCGGAACAGAATAAGTACCCTGTTTTGCCGCCGCTTTAAGTCGTACGGCCGTCGTTATGAGGTTAAAGGCCCCGTCACACACAGAGATAAATCTTTGGCAGATCTGTGGTTGCAGTGAAATCATGGACATATTGTTCCATTTGTACACAGCCACAAACCTGGCACTGATTGTCCACAATTTCACTGCAACCACAGATCTGCCGCAGATTTATCTCTGTGTGTGACAGGGCCTTAATGTTATCTCTGTAGCTGCTTTTCCACTAAGCTGGGCAAAAATGTTTAAAATGCTATTTACCTGACAATTACAACTATGTTTTCAGGAAAATTGGATTTTTTTCTTTACCTCACAGATTCCCTTTATGTACTCCCAATTTTATACATGACCTCCAATGTGAATAATACATATTTTAATCTATTTTTTTTTGTTGTATGGTGGTGTAATACTTAAAAAAAAAAAAAATTAAGATCAGCATTAGTGAACACTAAATGTTGTGTTAAGTGGAAAATTTGAATCCAAAGAGGTTATTGTTAATATACCTTCACGTTCAATGTCACTAGTTTGCCTTCTTATCTTAAACAGCAAGCTGTATATCAGGCTCTTCGGGTAAATCTGAAGCCCCCCATACACTACACATTGATGTGAGCTGAGCCAGATCATATTGGTGGGTTCAGCTGAGAGTCTAATATGCCAGATGATTGTCAGGGGAGATAAGGATCCAGCATGTCTGATTTTGGGGTGACAATACTTTTGATCTACCTGAGATAAATATGTCCATCAATGGCCCTCTTATAAGAAGCCCAGGAGAGGTCCCCCGGCTGACGACCCGTGCACGTGAGACGGCTGAGATAGCCGTCATCCATGGTGTGGAGAGGGTTTGATTTCCCTCTGAACATCCAAGGGTGATATTTTATGTGACGATTTTACAGCATTTTTTTGCCTTTTTTTCCTGGAGAAATGAAAGATTTAAAAAATTCTTCCATTTTTGAGCTGCTGGGTGTTCTTTAAAATCTACAACATGTCAATTTTTTCTGCATTTTTGCTGCATTTTCCTCCTATTCTAATAAATGAGAGGAACAAAATGCAAGCATGCACAAAATGCAAAAAAACCATGAGTTTTGAAGGGAACCTGTCAGGTCCAATATGCACCCAGGACCACGAGCAGTTCTGGATGTATATTGCTAATCCCTGCCTAACTATCCCTGTATACACTAGCATAGATAAAGGGATCTTTAGAAAAAGTATTTCTAAAGATCTTTTACCATATGCTAATGAGCGAGGGCACTAGTCCCCTGGGCGTTAGTTCCCCTGGCTAGTCGGCTCCATTAGCATATTTCGGCTCAGTGCACATGATCCTGGAGATTGGGTCATTCGCACTACTTTAGTTTGAATACAGGATGCATACACCCGGCTTTATAGTGCGCATGACCAAAACTCTGGGGTCTTGCGCACTGAGCCGAAATCCAGCATCAGACGCGATGGCGGCAGAGAGGTGAGATCATCTTCTGATACTGCGTATTCATTAGCATGATAGCAAACCCACAGGGACATATTAATATTCTAATGGAGCCGACTAGCTAAGGGAAGTAATGCATAGGGGACTAGTCCCCTCGCTCATTAGCATACGATATAAGATCTTTAGAAATACTTTTTATAAAGATCTCTTTATCTACTAGATACAGGGACAGTTAGGCTGGGATTAGCAAAAACACCAAATATGAACATATCCTAATTGTACTGTAACGGTCCATAATCTGAGAGTAAACCCTGGACTCCCCAGATCTCCTTCATGGCATAATGGGAGATATTTTGGTTTACCAGACTCAAGTGAATATTTATTAATGTTTAACATTTTTTTACCCAAATTTAATAAAAAGTGAACAAAAAAAACCGTGTTTGTGTAACTTGTGTTTGAATACTTTATTAGTGTGGCAGAGACCATGATGTGCCTAAATCTTGGTGACTATATCCTCCAGTAAACACGTGTCAGTACTCATGTATTACCCCGATACATCAAGCCCAAAATTGTTATCTTAGTATTAATCAGAGGAGAAAACCTACACAAAAATCATAAGGTGAACAAGTTTAATGTGGCTTCTTAATAACCAATAAGAAGACTGATAATGGGTCATTACTGTTGAGTATGCAGCTTCACACTGACGGAAGTCAATTAAAGGTCAGTGTTCTTTAAGAAAAAGATCCAGTTTTGCACTTTTTATTCCTATTGCTCCTTAGTATTATGACTATTTTAAAAGTTGTCATGTGACTCCAGAAATGCTGGACTCTTTATTTTAAGCTGATTTTATGATCTTTTCCAAGGAGGTGTGGCTTATAGGGTAATAATACAGAGCAGCCTAAAGACACGCCCCTGAGGATCCTGTTCACCACGCCGTCTTAGTAAAGCCATTTTATTAAACGCTGGCATTAACGTTCAGAATACTTGAACAATTCAGAACACAGGGACATTAGCAGCAGCTTATGTGTAGAATACTTAGCCCTTAGCTCTGCGCTTCCACTTAATGAGATTGTGGTTTGATGAGTTGCTCTTTTGGAAACCTAACCCTAGAGTGTCACGTTACTGCACACACGGGATATGTGGAAAGGCTGAGAAGATTTAGTTAGTGGGTGTAAATAGTCTGCTCAAGAACAGCCGAACTTGAAGGACACTTGAATGCTTTTGGCACTTGTCACTTATTTCAACACGTTGCCGGGCGTTTAGTTGGCAGGCAAACATACAGACTCAAAAAAGTGTTTGCACAAAAATATCTAAATCTCAATTACTGGAAGTGAAAACATGATTCACATTACATACACACTGATCTGCTGCAGAAACCTGAGGATGATCTTGGCAGTCAGACAAACTCTTTGTATCTATTTTGTCCCGAAAGCTTTGGTAGGCACTTGTGGATACAACTGTGGTAGTAAGCATCTTAGCACTTAATGGGTATTTAGGCATACGTGATAACATTTGGAAGAAGACAAAAAGCTCATCTTTAGTTTAAACTCACATTAAACCATTTATTCAGCTGCTACTTCACGGAATCACATATCACCTAAAATCAAGGGGAGCGGGGGGGGGGGGGGGGTTAAAGGGAACCCGACATGGTGTCCTATCTGGGGGCAGCATGGTATAGAGCAGGTGGATATGATATAGTTTTTTGGGAAAAGATCCAATGTAATTTGCATTTTAGTCATTTAAATCTCTACACTCTCCATATTTCTGAGTCCAGTGAGTGTCCTAATTAATAGCTGACAGCTTTCTCCAGTCATACAGGGAAGGCTGTCCGTCAGTGGATAGTACAGGACAATGAACTCCTAAACATAGAACATCAAGGATTTAAATGAATAAAATACAAGTTACAATGTGACAAAATAGAACAAAAAGATTAGCAGGACCATGGTCCAATGGCCAAGTTAGTAGTCCGTGGCTGCCTCCTACCTACCGGCATTCCTAGCTTAATTAGTAGGTTCGACACGACATCATAGTTGCAATACGGTGCAAGCATGATGTCACAGCTACAAATTAGAAGAGGAGACGGGGATGCCGGCAGGTAGGAGAATCAATCATAGGGCTCTGGTTCGGAAGAAATGGCCTACCAACATGGAAGCTGGACCGGGGTCCTGTGGATCATTTTGCTCAACTGTACAATACAGTTCATCAATCATAAATTATAAGGACTTTAGGAATATTTGATGCCGATATTGATGGCTCAGTGATTGGCTGCAGCACTATCGACGTGTCTGCGCTGCAGACAAACTGCAACGGTCGGGGCACTGAAGGAGACTTGGTGCTGAACCTGGATATGATGAGTAAAGCACTCTCTTTAAGTTGCAACATTTTCAAAAATAAAAAAAAATCACAGAAAAATACATAGCTATAACTTTAAAATCTACAGACACATATTTTAATTTAGAGAAATCTATATTAGTAGAGAATCTCAAGAATTTTGGTATAAATACAGTGCAATTTGTTAGGTCCTGTTTTTGAATCTGTTGATTTAATTCAGCTTTGATGGATTTTCCCCAGCATGAACAATTTTTTTTGGAAGTTGTGGTTTGCATTCAGCCATGCATTTACAGTAAAGAGTAACCATTTTGTTTATATTTTTTTCTTAAGTTAATAGTACAGATGAAAATAAACATAATATATATTTTTGGAGAAATCTGTTTCTTTCTCCATCGGGACTAATCTTTCATTCTCAAAATTTTCAATTCCCAGGTAAAATCTGTATTTAGTGAAGACAGATTTCCCAAATTCCTGAGATAGGAGCTGGCAGTTGTTAGTGATGAGATTTTATGTCGATAGAAGGAGCTAGAGTCAGAGGGAAGAGGAAGAAGCTGGAGGCTGAGGGAGGAAGAAGGAGCTAAAAATAAAAGGAGGAGTTAAAGATAGAGGGAGGAGGAAAAAGCTAAAGATAGAGGGAAGAGAAAGGAGCTAAAGGCAGAGGGATGAGGAAGGAGCTAGAGGCCTGAGGGAGGAGGAAAGAGCTAGAAGCAGAGGGAGAAGGAAGGAGCTAAAGGCAGTGGGAGGAGGAAGGAGCTAAAGATAAAGGGAGAAGCTAAAGATAGAGTGAGGAGGAAAGAGATAAAGAAGAGGAGGAGAAAGGAGCTAACGGCAGAGAGATAAAGAAGGAGCTAGAGGCAGAGGAAGGAGCAAGATCCAGAGGGAGGAGGAGGGAGCTAGAGGAAGAGGAAAGAAGAAGGAGCTAGATCCAGAGGGAGGAGGAAGGAGCTAGAGGCTGAGGGAGAAGGAAAGAACTAGAGGCAAAGAACTGAGGAAGGAACTAGAAGCAGAGGGAGGATGAAGGGGCTAGAGATAGAGTGAGGAGGAAGGAGCTAGATCCGAAGGGAGGAGGAAAGAGCTAAAGATAGAAAGAGGAAAATGAGCTAAAGATAGAGGGATGAAGAATGAGCTAGAAGCAGAGGGAGGAGGAAGGAGCTAGAGGCAGAGGGAGAAGGAGCTAAAGATAAAGGGAGGAGCTAAAGATAAAGGGAGGAGATAAAGATAGAGGGAGGAGATAAAGATAGAGGGAGGAGAAAGGAGCTAAAGGTAGAGAGAGGAGGAAGGAGCTAGAGGCAGAGGAAAGAGGAAGGAGCTAGAGGCAGAGGAAAGAGGAAGGAGCTAGAGGCAGAGGAAAGAGGAGGGAGCTAAAAGGCAGAGGGAGGAGGAAGAAGCTAAAAACAGAGGAAAGAGATGAGCTAGAGGCTGAGGGATGAGGAAGGAACTAGAAGCAGAGGGAGGAGGAAGGAACTAGAAGCAGAGGGAGGAGGAAGGAACTAGAAGCAGAGGGAGGAGGAAGGAGCTAGAGGCAGAGGGATAAGGCAGTAACTAGAGGCAGAGGGATAAGGCAGTAACTAGAGGCAGAGGGAGGAGGAAGGAACTAGAGGCAGAGGGAGAAGGAAGGAACTAGAGGCAGAGGGAGAAGGAAGGAACTAGAGGCAGAGAAAGGAGGAAAAGGCAGAGCTTCCCCATCCTTTCTACATAGTATCTTATCAGAAGTAACTGCCATCTCCTAGCTCAGTAAAGGAACGTGATGCAACTGTGGAATAAAAGTGCAAAATAGGGTCTTACCCGGTATGGGGGATTTAGTCTAGTGCTAGAAACGCACTCACCTGGTGGGGTTGTGCCAGTCACAACTCCTTTTTGCGCAAGTAACGGTGGTGGTCAGCAGCGGCCCCAAAGGTTAATAGTATCATAAACGGGGAGAGGAATACGGGTGTGAGCCGCGCTAAAATCACAGAATCCAGAAGATATAAATAAATCCCTTTATTTTCATACCTTTTTTTTCCCCTTGTCCTGAAGAAGGAGAAGGAATTTATCTCTAAAACGTGTAGACTTATGAAAATAAAGGGATTTATTTAAATCTTCTGGATTCTGTGGTTTTAGCGTGGCTTACACCCATATTCCTCTCCCCGTTTATGATAGCTCAGTAATGGAGAAATCTTCACTGAAGACAGATTTTACCCAGGAGTTGAGAATTTTAAAAATGAAAGATCAGTATAGGAGGCGAAAGAAGCAGATTTCTCTAATAAGATATATTGCAAAGTTTCTTATTTCTATGTCTACTATTGATTTATGAAATAACAATTAAAACAAGGGTACTCTTTAAATATGCACTTCCCTTTTAAAGGTATGTCAAAATGTTGTATCTTTGATGCAAACTTTAAAAAAAAATCCACAAAGATAGCAATACAGTACCAGCTAAGTGTATGAAATTTCAACAAATTTCATTTACATATTGAGAAAAATTTCTACACAAAAGTGACGTTGCGTTTATTCTAGATGCAGAATTCAGCATGTATTTTACTGTAAATTATCTGTGCAAAAATCTGTACCAAAAACATGTACATACTTTTTAGAGTATTAGTTCCCAGAAATATAAATGACTATAGATACAGTCAGACATTGGTTAAGTAAAATTTGTGCCAAAGTGTAAAGTAAAAATTCTTATATTTTACATTTTTTGATCCGTAAAATGCAGTTAAAAGATCATAGTACCAGACAAAAGAGGAAGCCGCGTCCTTACAGGAAGCATATTATCTGAACTACTCGGCAATATTTTCCTGCAGTCATTACCACTAAAAACAGTCAATTTAAAGGAAATGGAGCAGCTTCCAGTCTCTAATAAATTCTGAGCTACAGACGCTGCAACTATTGTGTTAGAAGAAACGATAATTCACTTAATAAAGGCGCTATAAAATACCTTGCAAGTATCAGACTCAGATCTGCCTAATTCTTCTGGAGTGCAGCTGCTTGCATTCATTGAATCTGATTAAGGCCCCATGCTGAGTTAATCAATCTGATAATGTCAGACATTATTAGGGAAGCATGCTTGATATGGTCAGAGTATTATTATAGCTTTGTCAGCCAGGCGTCTTTGTTTGTAGCTGAACAATGAGAAAGGATTCAAACCATTAAAAAAAAAATAAAATTCCTAATCAAATAAATTATGAATGGCGTGAACGGTTAAAATAATGAAAAAAGTAAATGTTGTCCCGATGATTATACAATGTGGGCGTAATTGGGATTGTACGGGCAGATGTCCATCAAGCCTTATACAAGCGGTATAGTCAATAATAGGGCAATAAATAGATCCCACGGCCTTGTACATTGAAAAATCAGATGTTTCAGGAAAAATTTCTCATCGACCTAACCAGCTGTGCATAATAAAGTTATAATCTGAAGTATTTAGGAACACATACATTAAGGCTAAGTTCACACTTTCGTTGTTTTGCTTCAGTCACAATCCGTAGCCTTGAGGAAATACGGTATCCTGCAAAATATTTTGCAGAAATCCAGTTTTTCCCCATAGACTTCTATTAGCGACGAATTGCAACTGATGACCCTGCGGTGCATCCGCTGTGTCGCGGTCAGTCATTTTTTGACTGACCGCCGGGCGGGATCAACGCAGAATGTAACGTTTTTTGAGCAGCGCAATCCGTAGGATTTGACTGCGCATGCTCTCTCTGGCTCCCTGCACCCGTAACCAGGATACACATCGGGTAACCAAGCAATGCGCTTTGGTTAGTTACCCGATATTTACACTGGTTACGTGTGCAGGGAGCCAGCGTTGAGCGGTGTCTATTGGTAACCAAGATAAATATCGGGTAATCAAGCAAAAAGTGCTTTGCTTTTACCCGATATTTACCCTGGCTGTGCACGGAGCCCGACACTTCACCGCTCGGCTCCGCCCCCTCCCACACTCAGCATGTATATACACACACACTCACACAGACACTCACCTGTCCTGCAGTCCCCGCGGCACTGACGTCCTCAGTGCCACGGCCCCGCTCGGCTCTGCCCACGCCGAACTCCGCCCCCTCGCGCTCCGCCCCACGCACACAACGGAGTCCGACAAAGAATTCTGTTCTTTGTCATCCGTTGTACAGCGCATCAGTCACATGCGTCAAGCGACGCATGTGACTGATACAAAACAACGGAAATGTGAACTTAGCCTTAATGAATTGTTTTCATAGGCTCTATTAAAGGGATTGTGTAGGATTTGTATGCCCCTCCTATCCCATGGGCTATGAATGGCGATGAGTTGTTGTATCAGAGATAGAGCTTAAAGGGGTTGTCACACGAGTCCCGAGTCCAACCAGTGCTGGCTTTTGTCTCCTTGGCTTCAGACTAATGAGTTAATCACAAAGTCACGTGAGCCCCAGCACCATGAGACCTGACACCGCTGGAACTGTTAGGGTGAACTCTTAACCAGAGGTCACTTGTTGCCTACTGCCTGGCCTAAATAATGTGGATAAAGTGCATGTGTGGCGCCCTGGACAAGCCAGGGGCCACAGGTAACAACACACACACACCCCCACCCCCAGCAGTTCACAGCAGACATCCCCAGTGAAACTTGATTCCTTTCCTCGGGCTCAGACAGACACACCAGGTGGGCGGAGTCAGGAGATGGAGACGCCCACCCAGGAGTTTAGCTGGCCTGAGGCAGGAAACAAGTCCAGTCAAGTCCAGGGAGAGGAGGAGAGAGAAGGTCTGCAGAGAGGCAGACGCAGACTGGGGCCTAGGTTGGAGCCTAGGGCCCTCGTGCAGAGAGTGAGGCAGACGGTAGTGGCCGTCTGCGAGAGCTGGGAAGACAGTTGGTGGAACCGTAGGTAGCCGGGGCTGGGCGGTGGCCCACCGGTACTGAATCAGGGAGCCAGCTGGAAACCGGATTGCAGGAGGAGCGTGCTCGGAGGTGAAAGAGAGGACTTACATTACCAACCTGGGGTCAGGGGAAAAACACCGCAGCCGTCTGTGGGACCCGTCCATCCAGCCATTTGTTTCAGCAGAGACTCTGTGTGCATCATTGGGCTGAGTGAGTACCACCGTGCCGTGCGGCACAGCGCTGCCCCTGCGACCCTGCACCTCACCAGGTCCCACAACCCGCCTGCCATCATCCCTACCTACCCCATCACTGGGCCCTGGGACAACCAACCCCCTACCCACGGAGGGGAGCAATAACAACTCAGCTGCTCCCTGTCACCGCTCCCGGGATCCCCGTTCAGAGCAGCGGTGGTGTCACCAAAATCACCACAACCGTGGGTGGCGTCACGGACAATCTCCCTTACCTAACCCCTTTTTACTGTGGAACCTGGGATCACAGACCGGGTCACGCCACCGTGATACCCACAGCAGTGTCTCCGTTGCCCGGATCTGAGTACCCCTGGTCCCCGGGCGACTCACATGCGTAGGGAAATCACGTCAGACACAGTCGGATGTGAAATCTCTTCTCACGTCAGACACAGTCGGATGTAAAATCTCTTCTTGATTACAGTAAAAATGGCAGCCAAGAGAACAGGAAAGACCATGCGGCCTCTGATATAGGCTGGGGGCGTGCACAAGTTCGGATATGCCCATTTAGTGGGACAGTTCATGGGCTAGCCAATGGGAAGATCCGTGTTGATGCTAATGGGCGGGTCTGACGTCAGTGGATGAATCCATGGTGTCATCTGATCTGTGGGTTGGTCCTCTAGGTTGACCAGTGGGTCTTTTGCTTAGATGGTGGTCTCTTACTTCTGGACATTCCTTGCATTCCAGGCAAAGTGTGGAGAACAGGAGAAGGTGATCATCTTCAAATCTGTGTTATGTGTATGATCTGAAACCTGAATTATGTAATGCAAATCGACATATTTCCCACAATCCCTTGTCAAGAGGTTAAATAAGTATTTGATCCAATGGCTCCCCTCAACAGAACCATGTCGGCCGCGGAGGTGCGAATTTATTTTACCTGTCGGAAACAAGTGGAATCAGGGTTTGTCCTAATGGTGGACAACCCCTTTAAGAGTAGTGGGATATCTGGGATTTTCTTTTTAAAGGGAATCTGTCAGCAGGATTTCACCCCCAAACTATTTATATGTGCATATACAGTACCTCTTTCAAAGACAAGTCTAGCAATATCTTTACATTGGCAGTCTGTACCTGTGTTACTGAAGAATCATTATTTGAATTGATAGGCAAATGAGGCTGAAGGACTCTGATACATCTGAAGCCTCTGTCACTTGAGCTCTATTCTCCACCCAGTGCCACCTCCTTTGGCTTTATTGATAGCTCCTTTGCCTGAACACACACAGTATAAAGGCTGTAAATCAAGCAGAGAAATTAAGCTCTGGGCGGGGAATAGAGCTGGGGTGACAGAGGCTTCAGATCTACCATAGTCCTTCAGTCTCATTTGCACATCAATTTAAATGCTGACTTCTGAGGAACTCAGGAACGTCTTTGAAAGATTTGCATATAAATAGTCTAGGGGTGAAATCCTGATGATAGATTCCCCGAAAGTAAGACCCTGTCTTACATTAATTTTACCCCAAAAAGTCCCACCCTGTCTTACTTTCGGGGGAGGTCTTACATTAGCTGGGCCGGCGGTGACGTGGGGAGCAGGGGCGGCCAATTACAGCCCGAGCTGCTGGGCCAATCAGCGCTGGAGCCGGGGGCCGGCGGTGACGTGGGGAGCAGGGGCGGCCAATTACAGCCCGAGCTGCTGGGCCAATCAGCGCTCGAGACGGGGGCCGGCGGTGACGTGGGGAGCAGGGGCGGCCAATTACAGCCCGAGCTGCTGGGCCAATAAGCGCTCGAGCCGGGGGCCGGCGGTGACGTGGGGAGCAGGGGCGGCCAATTACAGCCCGAGCTGCTGGGCCAATCACTGCTGGAGCCGGGGGGCCGGCGGTGACGTGGGGAGCCGGGGCGGCCAATTACAGCCCGAGCTGCTGGACCAATCAGCGCTCGAGCCGGGGGCCGGCGGTGACGTGGGGAGCAGGGGCGGCCAATGAGCTGTTGAGCTGGGCGGATTGCGGGGTTAGCACGACGAGTTAACCCCATGAGCGCTGGACCCGCCCAGCTGCACCTGAGGACACCTCTGGAGCCTGGGGACCCAATGGGGGATAGCGGCGGCCCAAAGGTAAGGGCCTTACATTTCACAGCGGCCCCCCAACCTTGCCTTACATTCGGGGGAGGCCTTACATTGAAGGACCCCCCCGTAACCCCCACCCTGTCTTACTTTCGGGGGAGTCCTACTTTCGGGGAAACACGGTATCATCTATTGGTCCACTTGTTAGTGTACTCTAAGGTTATATATGCACATGTCCTATTTTAATAATAATATCCGCATAGTATTTGAAGCAAAAAATGCTACAGGAAAATATCAGCAGTCTAAGTCCTGATGCGTCTTCGTTGTCTTTCTCAACATTTTTACGGGATCTTTGTCACTGACTTTTTTTACTCTATATATAAAATAGTGGCAGCTTCATTGGAGTCTATGGAGAATGGATCCGTTAACTGATTGCTATTTAGTCATCCTCTTCAAATGGTAGATAAATAGCAATCCTGTATCGGATCCGTTCTCCGTAGACTATAATGTTAAAAAAACTGATCCAGCAAAATATTTTATTATTTACTATTTTCATTTAACAACGGAGGATCCATTCTAACGGATGACTACTGGACACGTGAACTCAGCCTAAAGGTACCGTCACACTAAGCAACATCGCTAGTAACATCGCTGCTGAGGCACAACTTGCTAGTGATGTCCCTGTGTGTGACATCCAGCAACAACCTGGCCCCTGCTGTGAGGTCGTTGGTTGTTGCTGAATGTCCTGGGCCATTTTTTAGTTGTTGCTCTCCCGCTGTGAAGCACAGATCGCTGTGTGTGACAGCGACAGAGCAACAACTAAATGTGCAGGGAGCATGAGTCGGCTCAATGTAAATATCGGGTAACCAAGAAGCCCTTTCCTTGGTTACCCGATATTTACCTTCGTTACCAGCGTCCGCCGCTCTCACGCAGTCAGTGCCGGCTCCCTGCTCCTTGCACACGTAGCTGGAGTATACGGTAATTAACCCGATGTGTACTGTGGCTATGTGTGCAGGGAGCACGGAGCCGGCACTGACAGTGTGAGAGCGGCGGACGCTGGTAACGAAGGTAAATATCGGGTAACCAAGGGAAGGGCTTCTTGGTTACCCAATGTTTACCGTGGTTACCAGCGTCCGCAGAAGCCGTCTCCCTGCTGCCTGCACACGTAGCAGAGTATACATCGGGTAATTAACCCGATGTGTACTGTGGCTAGGTGTGCAGGGAGCCAGCGCTAAGCGGTGTGCGCTGGTAACCAAGGTAAATATCGGGTTGGTTACACGATATTTACCTTAGTTACCAAGCGCAGCATGCTTCCACGTGTAGCGACGCTCCAGCGATCCCTGCCAGGTCAGGTTGCTGGTGGGATCGCTGGAGCGTCGCTTAGTGTGACATCTCACCAGCGACCTCCTAGCAACTTACCAGTGATCCCTATCAGGTTGTATCATTGTTGGGATCGCTGGTAAGTTGTTTAGTGTGACTGGGCCTTTAGGAACGCGGACTTTTAGCAAGAAACGCTGGTTACGTGGATCTTATTGTTGTGTTCTATTAGATATCTTACTAGATATTTTCTTGCTCATCAGTTTAAGGTGCACAATAAAATGTTAATGGATCAAGAGGGTCAGCATGGGAGACACTGTTCACACACACCATTCTCATCCAGACTAGGAAGCCATGAGAATCTTATGTACACAAAAGGTCAGGAGCAAGATTGGTAATTAGAGTAAAGCAATTATTCCATTATCCTCATTAGTGTCACAGGAGACTCAATTATGCCATTGTTCCACCAGCCAGTAGTCCCATTATGTGGATGGGAATTGAAAACCCAGTGAAGCCATCACCACAGAGGATTTCACATTCAGTCCCAGCTGAGGGGCTCGGCCTCAGGAGAATACCTTCACCAATGCACAGATAGCATTTGGGGGAGGGGGGGGTTCCTGAGGGTTGGGATCAAACCCAAGGGTCAACTTGGGATACTTTGGACACCTACGAGGGGACAGGGGTTTGTTTTTGGCTGGAGCTTGATACATACACTACGGTCGTGGTATTCGTCACTGCTAGTCGGCTTTTTGGCTAAGATCAAGTGTAGCACCTTTCAAAAAGGCGGCTTGGGGTTGTTGCGCTTGCTAGTACACCAGGTGGCTCATATAGCCCTCAGGTGGAAACCATTGCTCCTCAGGATCGACACCGGAAGGCCGGGTAAGATTGAAAGCCCGAAGTGCAAAGTGCCCCCGGAGTGGTCACCCTGGGGTGCCCTAATTCACCGGGCGCAGGAAACCCATATGCATTTTGGTACTTTTGTGGCCCCTAGTTTCTGCTCCCAACTGAACCCTGGCTCTCCTCTTTTGGGAGGAGAGCAGACAGTCGATGACTCCTAGGTTCTCTTCTGGGGTGGAAGCCCAGGTAGTGGAGCTAGGAGAGGTTACTAGTCCCTGACCCGCGCTGTTCCCTTCTTGCTCGGGGGGATGTGGAACAGTTTAGGGACCCTTCTCCCATAGGAGAGGGCTTACATCAGACTAGCCAGCATCCTAGTGCACATTTTTTTGTGTCACTTTTTAAGCTCACTTGGGTTTGATAACAACTTTGAGCTTTCGATAAAAAAACAAAAAAAAAACAAAGTCATCTTGAGGAGCTTAAGTTGTGACTTCAGACCATACTGGCAGGAGATACAAAAGCTGTGGGCACGAATATTTACGCTTATTATTTAACTAGTCTCATTAAACAAACCCAAAATAATTACAGAATTTAAAAATAGTTGGGGACATATAGAAAAATATTATAATAGAAATATTTCCAAATTAGATTTAATTTTGGCCCAATTTTTAAACACACAAAAAAACATAACTAAATTTCAAACAAGTAAAGCAGAACTTTGGGCATGGAAATCCCTATTAAAAACATTGATGAAAGATAATGTACCTTTGGAGGATATTAAATGTTGCCCAATTGAATCAATACCAATTCTGACTCCCAAAATGAACATAATAAAATGGAAACAATACAACATAAACAATTTTCTCGACCTAATAGAAAATAACAAAATCTTGCCCTTCAAAAACATACAAAGTAAATTCAACATCCTAAATAGAGAAAAAAATTTGGTACCGTATAGAAAATTTCCTTACAAACAAAAAACCTAGATTTCAGCTTCCTAAACCCCAAATACATTTATTGAATAATCAACTAAACCAAATTATTTGGAAAACCAGTAATATATATTCCTTGCTAAATGAAGATTATCAATTTGAGAAAAAGCTAAACCTAAAGAATTGGGAGAAAGATTTGCACAAGGAATTCCCTATAAGTCCATGGAAACAAGCTCTGGAAACAACTTATGCAACTGAGACCTGCGCTTCTCTTCAGGAGACACATTATAAAGTGTTTTCCAGATGGTACTATATATACCCTGCTAAAGTTGTGCACGTTTCCTGCTAAAAACTCACCACTATGTTGGAGGTTGTGGGAAAAATGGATCCTTTATCCACATTTTCTGGGGATGTCCTTTACTTAAACCCTTATGGAAGGAAGTCAGAGACCTCTTAAAGCAATTAACTACAAAAGATATAAATCTTAAGGCCCCGTTACATGCAACAACATCACTAACGAGATGTTGTTGGGGTAACGAAATTAGCGACGTCGTTGCGTGTGATACGTACGAGCGACAGCTAACGATGTAAAATACTCACCAAATCGTTGATTGTTGACACGTCGTCCATTTCCCAAATGTCGTTGCTGCTTTTGGACGCAGGTTGTTCGTCGTTCTTGAGGTAGCACACATCGCTACGTGTGACACCCCGGGAACGACGAACAACAGCATACCTGCGTCCTCCGGCAACAAGGTGGGCGTGTCTTTCTGTGGCTGCTCTCCGCCCCTCTGCTTCTATTGAACGCCTGCTGTGTGACATCAATGTGACGCCGCACGAACCGCCCCCTTAGAAAAGAGGCTGTTCGCTGGCCACAACGACGTCGCTAGGCAGGTAAGTATGTGTAACGGGTACTAGCGATTTTGTACGCCACGGGCAGCGACTTGCCCGTGACGCACAAACGACGGAGGCGGGTGCTTTCACGAACGACATCGCTAGCGATGTCGCCGCATGTAAAGCCCCCTTTACTCCAGAATTGGTCACTCTCTTTATAGGGTTAGAAGAATACGAGAAAAAAAATAGATACATTGTCACATTTTCTTAGTTATTAAGAATTTATTAGCAGCCAACTGTAGAGAAGAAAGAATCCCATCTATGTCAGAAGTTACGGACAGGGTTTCAGCTCATAATTTATATGAGTATAATATTGCGTTAAAAGAAAAAAAACTATCAAACATATAAATTAAGATGGTCTCTTTGGTCCCAGAAGTACATGCCAAACCTTGTTTTGACTTAGTTCCTTGACATTCTCTAAATAATATAAATGTAACCTGTTATTTCCGAATGTGTTTATTTACTGTGCTCAATGAATATAAGAGTTTATAATCTTGCTTGACTTTGAAACTTAACTAATTGCCTCAACGTCTTCCTCCTTCCCTTTCCCCTCACCCTCTATATTCCCTAACTCCTTCCCTTCCCACTTCCCCTCCAATACCCCTTCCCTCATCCCTTTTAGCCTACCCTTTCTTCCCTTCCTCTTCCCCTTCTTTGTTCTTTCAACAACATTTTTAAGAATGCATTTTAAATTCTTCAATTACCCCTTCCCCTGTTATTGTAAACCCCTTAAAATTTAATAAAGTATACAAAAGCTGTGGGCAAACCATATGTTGGGAGACAATGGGTATCGCCTGGTACCAGGACATCTTGTTTTGGCCATCTACCTGGAGTTGCCGTAGGACCGTGGATGGAAGAAGAAAAATAATTGGATCATTAACCTGCCCAAGTGATTGATATAACCCACAACCGCACATCTTCACATAGCTCTGTGTTGAGAATTTTTACATATTATCTAAAATGTGCTGGATTTAATGGTTCAAATTACAGTATTGGCCAAAATAACAAAGAATATATTTTAAAAATATATATTTATGTATGTATTTAGATGATCAGAGGTTTTTATTTGTAGCTAATGGACATGATTCTAGTGGTGCACAAAGCCAAGCATGTGGCCGAAATGATTAAATGAATGTTAATTATGTGTGGTAGACACCGGTAATTTCACACCAATCCAATACGGATTCTGGAGGCTGACTCTATGCAAAATGATTCTTTTATAGTTTATGATTAATAGAACAGGGTGAGAAAATGTGATCTTCCCTGTAGTCTGGGTTATGAAATACAAGCGGTGCTCAGCTGTGAATCCAGTAGCACTATCTGGTGTGAAATCTATAGACTTATAATTAGCAATAAACAAGATAAGGTCACTTTGTGAAGACGCTGAGCTTTCATCTGCCTCCTCTAATGTCCTTTTGGAGGATACTTTGCAGAGGTCTCAGCTGTGGGGGACACAGATGTGTCTGGCAATGGAGCAGACATAGAAATAAGAAAAAGTGGCGCACCAAGCCAGGTGGAACGGGCAAAAAACTACCGCTCTAATCATAGGAAACGGTGTTAACTCTGCGTCGGTGATAAGGGTACTTTACACACAATGACATCGCTAAAAATATATCGTCGGGGTCACGTCATTAGTGATGCACATCCGGCGCCGCCGTTAGCGATATCGTTGTGTGTGACACCAAGGAGCAACGATCAACGATTGCAAAAACATCAAAAATTGTTGATCGCTGACACGTCTCTCCTTTTCATAATATCGTTGGTGGTGCATGCCGCTGGTTGTTCGTCGTTCCTGCAGTGTCACATGTCGCTATGTGTGACACCGCAGGAACGACGAATATCTCCCTACCTGCGTCCACTGGCAATGAGGAAGGAAGTAGGTGGGCGGGATGTTCGTCCCGCTCATCTCCACCCCTCCTCTGCTATTGGGCGGCCGCTTAGTGACGCCGCTGTGACACTGAATGAACCGCCCCCTTAGAAAGGAGGCGGTTTGCCGGTCACAGCAACGTCGCTAGGCAGGTAAGTACTTGTGACGGGTCTTAGCGATGTTCTGCGCCACAAGCGGCGATTTGCTCATGCCGCGGGGGCGGGTACGCTCGCTAGCGATATCGCAGCGTATAAAGTGCCCTATAGTCTCACATGTGACTGCCCTCAAAGTCTTATAGCGGGGCCTACATTTAATATTAGTAGGAAATCAAGAGAACAAATGAGAACTATGCCACAAAAGTGGAATATTAGGAATATTCGATTATGAATTCCTTTTTGAGCACTTCTATGCTGTCTTGTACAGCTATAGTGAGCAAAGCTATGCAACCGATAAGGTTCTTTAAGGCGCCCATAAAAATTACACATACCGGGGCGGCCATTTAATGTGTGTAAAGTCAGGTAGATTGGATTTCAACATGCCCGATCCTTGTGTGCTCTGGAGAGATAAGCAGCTGGCATTGGAGCTTGGTCTCAGCTTATCCTCCTCTTGACTTTGAGATCACATGAACACTCAGTATATGGGTGCATACAGACGATTATATACATCAATACGAGATCGCACCATAGTGATTGGACCGGCCGCGGCTCTCCTGACCCAAGTGCGACAGCTTCATATATTTCTATGCAGAAGACATGCAGCCAGTCTGAGCATTGCTGTTCGATCTCGGATCGATTTATAGTCATCTGAAGGCTCCCTAAAGGAACGTGGCGAGGACTAGCTCTTAGTTGAATAAGTATTTGGCTCGCAGCTATTAAAGTGTATGGGCAACCTTCATATTGCGCAATTTTTTTTCTTTGCGTTTTCATACTAGTTTTGGGCAGCTTCAGCCAAAATGGCCAAAACTGTTGAGAAGCTGGGGAGGTACAGGTCACTACAATGCCCATCTAAAAATGTCAGTAAGGGTCTGTGGCCATGTAGCAGATTTGTGTGCAGATTTTCTGCAAAAAACAAACCTGCATGTTTTGGCAGAAAAAACACACTTTTTTTATCGTGCTTTCACTTTTTTATGCATTTTTTTCCTGAGTTTTTAGGACATAGCAATCGTGGGGGGGGGGCCTGCGCTGTACCCCCCCGTGATCGCCGCAGGGTCTCTGGCTGATGTTACAGCTGAGACCCGGCTCTCATTGCCAGGAGTGGTGCTCGCGACGCTCTTGGCTGTTTAACCACCTAAATGCTACGATCAATCATGATCACAGCATTCAGGAGGCAGGGAGAGGGATGGATCTCTTACATTTCCCTGACGATTGGGTTCCTATAATGCGATCACAGGGACCCCATCGCTGCCATGGCAGCTACAGATCGCTTCACAGACCATGCCGGATGCATGGTGTGTGAGGCGAAGTGACAGTGCTGTGAGTGCAGCACTGACTGATATAATGCACTGCAGTGATCAAGCATTGCAGTGGATTATATCAGACGCAATAAAAACCGCAGAAAGAATTGACATGCTGAAATTTTTTTCTGCACCAAAATCTGCAAAGAAAAAAAGAAGCAACATGTGCACAGCAAGTCAGGACTCTCATAGACTTTGCAAGGATCCATTTTTCCTTGCAGTATTGATTAAAATCTGCATGGAAACAAAACGCAGAAAAAATGCAGCGTGTGCACACTGCCTAAAAGTGGATGCGTTCCTTACGTTAGAAATGTTACACCAGTCTCTTGTAAGGTGTGTCTAATTACTGTATACCCAAGGGACACAGTGTATATTATTAAAAAGGAATGCCTCTTTCCCTGTTTATCAGTCACTTCCTTGTCATCTCCTGCGCTAATCATGCATTCTCAAGAAATTGCTCAAATCTGTCTACAGTGAGGGATCACCTTACACCTGCCGGCCATAGCACAGCACAGAGGCTCAGTACAATGTGTTGGTGCAGCTGAAACAATTATTATTTGCACACATTAATGTTCTAAACTTCACAGCACAGTAAAATAGCTATCAGAGCAAGTATTACATTGAATCTATTTAGCGTAATTACATTACATTATAAGAACATTATTATAACATTAATTTATTTAAAAGCAGCAGTAAATCATAATTCTAATATCGATAGGAAACATAATGGTCTATGTAGTCATATTCATTAATGTTAATGCAATGATAAAAGCCACAGAAGTAAAATGTGTGATGGCTCAGGGTCACCTTATACTTCAATAAAGTCAATGTATTTTACGTTGCTACATGCTCGGCTTTTATATAATGATTAAAGCTACATTTTCCAGATACAGTAACCAGTTGTCATGATGGTCTGTCAAGGTCTATTGTGCTATGACTACTGTAACACTGCACTAACAAGTATTACATCTATGTAAATAGGAGGATTAAGGATACACGAGGCTGGAGGAAGCTGTACGAGGAAGCACTGCGCTCCACAATTTTGGAAGTGTTTGTAAATCAATGAAAAGCTCAGTGATGTAGAGCGGGCAGGTGGATAACACCCAACTGTACTATCATTGAAAACATCCTGCGGACTAACCACAAACCACACTCTCTGCAGCGAACACACACGTGCGCCACATGCCTAGAAGCAGATTACATCCATTACATGCAAAAACAAACAGCTATATAACCCCAATGCAGATATTATGCTATCATTTACAATTATTTGTGTGTGTAACTACTAAAAAAAACCTTGTATAATATACACACACAGATATATATAAACACACAATTTACTTATTACGCTATGTTTTTTATATATATATATATATATATATATATATATACATATACATACATACATACATACATTTTATATATATATGTATGTGTGTATATATATATATATATATATATATATATACACACACACACACACGCACACACACAGTACAGACCAAAAGTTTGGACACACCTCATTCAAAGCGTTTTCTTTATTTTCATGACTCTGAAAATTGTAGATTCACATTGAAGGCATCAAAACTATGAATTATCACATGTGGAGTGAAATACCTAAAAAAGTGTGAAACAACTGAAAATATGTGAGGAAGAAAATGTATATCCAGCGCCAGGAAGGAGAATTAAAAGTCCATTTTATTGAAATAATATAATCATAAAAATCCAGCAAGATGAGGCATGAAGTCGGATGACCAGCAGAACAACGCGTTTCCAAGTTATGTCTTACTCACTGAAAATATGTCTTATATTCTAGGTTCTTCACAGTAGCCACCCTTTGCTTTGATTTCTGCTTTGCACACTCTTGGCATTCTCTTGATGAGCTTCAAGAGGTAGTCACCGGAAATGGTCTTCACTTCACAGGTGTGCCCTGTCAGGTTTAATAAGTGGGATTCTTGCCTTATAAATGGGGTTAGGACCCTCAGTTGTGTTGTCTGGTGGATACACAGCTGATAGTCCTACTGAATAGACTGTTAGAATTTATATTATAGCAAGAAAAAAGCAGCTAAGTAAAGAAAAATGAGTAGCCATCATTACTGTAAGAAATGAAGGTCAGTCAGTTCCAAAAATTGGGAAAACTTTGCAAGTGTCCCCAAGTGCAGAGGCAAAAACCATCAAACGCTACAAAGAAACTGGCTCACATGAGGACCACCCCAGGAAAGGAAGACCAGTTTATCTGAGTCACCAGGTCAATGCCACACAGAGTTCTAGCAGCAGACACATCTCTAGAACAACTGTTAAGAGGAGACTTTGTGCATTAGGCCTTCATGGTAAAATAGCTGCTCGGAAACCACTGCTAAGGACAGGCAACAAGCAGAAGAGACTTGTTTGGGCTAAAGAACACAAGGAATGGACATTAGACCAGTGGAAATCTGTGCTTTGGTCTGATGAGTCCAAATTTGAGATCTTTGGATCCAACCACCGTGTCTTTGTGCGACGCAGAAAAGGTGAACGGATGGACTCTACATGCCTGGTCCCTTTGTGAAGCATGGAGGAGAAGGTGTGATGGTGTGGGGGTGCTTTGCTGGTGACACTGTTGGGGATTTATTCAAAACTGAAGGCATACTGAACCCGCATGGCTACCACAGCATCTTGCAGCGGCTTGCTATTCCATCCGGTTTGCGTTTAGTTGGACCATCTTTTTTTTTTCAACAGGACAATGACCCCAAACACACCTCCAGGCTGTTTAAGGGCTATTTGACTAAGAAGAAGAGTGATGGGGTGCTACGCCAGATGACCTGAACCCAATCGAGATGGTTTGGGTGAGCTGGACCGCAGAGTGAAGGCAAAAGGGCCAACAAGTGCTAAGCATCTCTGGGAACTCCTTCAAGATTGTTGGAAAACCATTTTCGGTGACTACCTCTTGAAGCTCATCAAGAGAATGCCAAGAGTGTGCAAAGCAGTAATCAAAGCAAAAGGTGGCTACTTTGAAGAACCTAGAATATAAGACATACTTTCAGTTGTTTCACACTTTTTTGTTAAGTATTTCATTCCACATGTGATAATTCATAGTTTTGATGCCTTCAATGTGAATCTACAATTTTCAGAGTCATGAAAATAAAGAAAACTCTTTGAATGAGAAGGTGTGTCCAAACTTTTGGTCTGTACTGTATATATAAATAGATATATGAAAAAAATATATATAATATATATATATCCTAGCATAGAGGCAGAGTTGCCCATTCTTACGTTAAGGGTGGCTTTACATGCTGCGATATCCGGCCCGATATCGCTAGCATGCGACCCACCCCCATCGTTTTTGCGAAACGGGCATATCGCTGCCCGTCGCGCACAAAATCTGGCACCCCTGTCACACATACTTACCTGCATAGCGACGTCGCTGTGACTGGCGTACCGCCTCCTTTCTAAGGGGCCGGTCCGTTCGGCGTCACAGCGACGTCACTAAGCGGCCGCCCAATGAAAGCGGAGGGGCGGAGATGAGCGGGACGTAACATCCCGCCCACCTCCTTCCTTCCGCATTGTGGCCGGAGGCAGGTAAGGAGATGATCCTCGTTCCTGCGGCGTCACATGTAGCGATGTGCACTGCCGCAGGAACGAGGAACAACTTCGCCCCTGCGACAGCAGCGATAACTGACAGCGGACCCCCATGTCAACGAGGAGCGATTTTGGACGTTTTTGCAACGATCGCTCCTAGGAGTCACACGCTACGACATCGCTACAGCGGACGGATGTGCGTCACAAAATCCGTGACCCTAACGAGATCGCTGTAGCGAAATCGTAGCGTGTAAAGCCCGCTTAATACAGCTTAAAGGAGCCATACTGGCACAATAGTCTCAGGCCTGGATAGACCAATTGGGCTTAGTTCCATAGATATCACAGATTTCAGATCATTTACGTTAGGCTCCTTTTTTTATTTGTGAAAATATTGCACTTAAAAATGTAATGAAAACCATTGTTAAAAAAATTGATTCAGAAAATCCATGTATTCTAGCCGTCTGCACTGTAATAGTCTCTGTATAAACATTGCATTTTCAGCTTCCTGACATTTACAAAATTAAAAGTTCATTACAACAGAAACAGATATTTGGCAGCATTGTGCTGATTTATAATAAGGAATTTATATCAGCATTACTCACATTGCTCAGAGACTTTAATAATGAAAACCACGCATTGTCCTCAGTCTTTATAGATAATAGAGACGTCATCTATTCAGCTCGGAATTTGGAAAGTGCCTGAGTGGTGCAATGTAACATAACAATATAGGTTCAGCTTATGAGTGACGGCCGACGTATGGTCAGAAGGCTGCGAAATCACTGACAATATATCACAAGCATCACTGCTATCAGTAATATGCCTGGGAGGAGGGGAAATGGGCCAGTTTAGCAATCCAGAATAATGAGTGTATGGACTGGAGGATAACATATACTCACCTATGGACTCCCCCTGTCTTATCCCTATCACACTGCCTGTGGACGCCTTGCATCCCACCCTCTCTCACCTTTTTTAGTGTAGTTGACATGTGAATGCTGCAGTGTAGCTGACATGTGAACGCTGCAGCCAGTCAGTGACTGCAGCTTATGGCTGTAGTGGTTAAGTGCAAACCACCCTGATAAAGGAGAGGAGACTGGTAGGAGTGATAGGCAGCGGGATAGAGGAGCAGCGGTGGATCAATATGTAAGAATATGCTACTGACTTTTAGCACATTGGGGCCATATGTCAAGTTAAACAAAGGGGCAGCAAACCCCTTTAACTATTTAGTGTTTATAGTCAACTAGCTGTAGTACCCGGCATTGGCTGGGATAGTAACTAAGTGTCTCTGCTCGTCTGCCTGTCTGTCCATCTGCCTCTCTGTCTGTCCGTCTGCCTCTCTGTCTGCCCGTCTGCCTCTCTGTCTGCCCGTCTGCCTCTCTGCCTTTGTCTCTGCCCGCCTCTCTGCCTTTGTCTCTGCCCGCCTCCCTGCCTTTGTCTCTATCTGCCTCTCTGCCTTTGTCTCTGCCCGCCTCCCTGCCTTTGTCTCTGTCTGCCTCTGTACCTTTGTCTCTGTCTGCCTCTCTGCCTGTCTGCCTTTGTCTCTGTCTGCCTCTGTACCTTTGTCTCTGTCTGCCTCTCTGCCTGTCTGCCTTTGTCTCTGTCTGCCTCTGTACCTTTGTCTCTGTCTGCCTGTCTGCCTTTGTCTTTCTCTGTTTCTGTGTGTCTCTCTCTGTGTCTGTCTCCCTCCCTCTTTCTCCATCAATATCATATTACCTCACACATAAGCTTCTTATACTATTAATGTCCTTTGTTGCCTATAGCAACCAAACACAGCTCCTATTATTGACCTGTAGATCCCAACTCCATTGACTTTAATGTAAGCAGTATTTTTGGCGAATAACTGTAAAGCGTGGGGTTAAATATTCCCCTCAAAACATAGTCTATGACGATCCCTGAGTCACAGGAGGTGGCTGTGCAAAATTTTGTGATTGTAAATGAGACGGTGCAAATTCCTTTAGCAGACACAGACACACACAGCTTTATATATTAGATCTATATAGCTCACATCTATCTAATTATCTAGCAAGCTAGTTATCTAACATGTCTGTATCTATTCTTTATCTCAAATCCATCTATCCCATATTGATCACATATTTATCAATCGCTATCTCATATCTCTCTATTACATATCTATCTGAGATGGACTTAATTTGTCCTACCATGAAAATGACGACTCTATTTGTCTCCAGCAAAAGTAAAATAAATCATTTAGGTCACACACTGTAGTTCTTTACATTGAGAATATCTATATATAAATTTCACAATTGAAAGTGTATGTTCTTCAGATTATCAAGAACTATCATATGGTGCGGCACCAATAATGATTATATTATTCAATTCCAATGAGAACATTGGGTTTTCCAAGTGCTATTTATAAAACCATCACAGTAGGTCTCCTAATGAATGCTGCTTTATCACTAGGTAAATATTCTGCTGCTACTAAAGGAAACTTGGCAGCCTGCCATTACAGGCATGAGACGCCGCAACCGCTCTCCAGCTCACTGCATTCAGCCATTCATCCTTCCCATAATAATACAGTAGGGCACAAATGTCTCTTGAATGACACCAAATTAAATGTAAAGCCTATAATACAACATATAAAAGAGAATAGATACATAGATGGCTTAGATAAAGAGAAAGAGATAGAGATAGACAGAGAAGATAAAGGGATAGATAGATCGAAAGAAAGATAGATCGATATAGATAGATAGAGGGATAGATAGATAGATAGATAGAGGGATAGATACATAGATAGATAGATAGATAGATAGATAGATAGATAGATAGATAGATAGATAGATAGATAATGGAGAAAAAGATAGATAGATAGACAGATAGAGGGATAGATAATGGAGAGAAAGATGGATCAATAGATAGATAATGGAGAGAGAGAGATAGATAGATAGATAGATAGATAGATAGATAGATAAGTAGATAGATAGAATAGATAGATAGAATAGATAGGATGAATAAGATAGATAGATAGATAGAATACATAGAATAGATAGATGATAGATAGATAGATCAATTTAAAACCCAATACAAGAAAATGTCAATCATTAATATGCAATACTAAGTAATACGCAATAATAAAAAAAACAAACCAGAAAGCGAGGTGATGACCTTGATTGTATCACTGTACTTGTGGAATTTAAAGGAAATCCCTGAGGAATCTCAATAACAGATTTGACACAAGATATCAAATGCTCATTAACTATTAAATGGAAAAGCAAAATGACTCATGACAGCTGACACCGAAAAGTTGAGACAATTAAAGGAACTGTCCACTGCTTAGCGTAAAATTAGTAATTTGTAATATGGAAATAAGTACCTATAACGGAAGCTGACCTGTTATTTGTTTTGCTCAATACATAGCTCATTGCTTTTTAGCTCAGCTCTATTAGGGCACAGCTGTGATCTGTGACTACAGCTTACTTACAGTCAGCTCAGTGTGAGGTAGTCTGAGACACACCTCCTGTCTCATGATTGGTTCAGGCTGCTGCACTCTCCCTCCCATCACAGCTGTGTCCCGTTTGATTGGCTGCTGTGTATTAGACAAGTCTATCACAGTTCCACCCGTGTTTTAGCACAGCAAAGACAAAATTAGAGATTGGAAAATGCAGGCATGTGAACCACCAGTGAGGAACAGATGAATATGGGTGATGTGTGAGTATATAGTGATGCAGATGAGGCTCGGTGCGGGCAGCCTGGAGTGTCACTTTGATGTACGCTCATCCACCACTCAGGACACAGCGGCCTGTAATTTTCTGATCATGTACAGTTTGATCATGTCGTTACTATGTGGCTTTTGCAGCAGTTACTTTTTCTGCAGAGTTATATGCCCAAAGCGAATTGTTTTCTCTGACTGAACAGAAGCCTAAGGGAGCAGGAGCGCCTTTTTTTTCTTAAAGCTTTTGGTATCTTTCACAATGCTCTAAATATCACATTAGCCAGAGTGTAAAGGGGAGCTTGAAGGTCCTTTCATAAAACTATTTCAGAAAACATTCAGACCCCTGGATATAGATGTAGACACTGGGAATATAAGACCTGCGGAGCCTGTGTAATGAAGGAGCATGTTATCACCGCTGTGACTCAGGGCTGTGTGCACAGGCGACACAGGAATATTAAATTTGTTTGAAAAGTTCCCTTCAAAGGAACAGAAAAATGTATCTGCAGACAGAGCTCCTCAAAGTGCCTGGCTCCATGGGATTGATAATTGAGAATGATAGACGTCCGACTGTGACTATGCAATGATATGTGTTAGGCCAGGGTGAGACGGCCGGAGGGTCTCTCATCTGACAGAATCGGGCGATTATGTGATTTATACTCCGAAGAGTTTGATTAGAGTATGATGATACGGTTCACTTGGATGAAGTAAAGATGAAAAGATGGGAGGACAACAAAAGCCTCCATCTTCTCCATCGTGTTTTCTCGGACCCATAGACTTGCATGGCTGACTGTGTTCTGAATATCGAATCCAACTTGGGACATGCTGCAAGGAACACAGACATGTGCTCAGCCCCATAGAATAACATTGGTACAAGTGCGATCCAATGTTTTGTCAGCAGGGGGAGCAAGCCCTTTAAGGGAATCTGTCAGCGGATATTTGCAATGTAAGCTAAAGACAGCAAGCTGCAGGGGTTCACACAGAGAATTCAGGGGTGCCCGTCTTGTCAAGGTCTGATCTGTTGCTTATTTACTATTTTTCTTTAAAACAGCAGGACTTATCATTGCTCCTACAAAATCATGCTCACGAGGCAGTCCGGCACGTCCCCTCCTCTGATTGACAAATGTACAATCTCTGAGAGCCTGCTGTAGGCGGAGGCAGCTCTCTCAGCTCTGCTACATGGCTAAATCTACAAATTATGATTGTGTCAGAACTGTTACACCCAGTAACGTAAGTGACACATCGTTGGATTCAGGATCCCTATGCCTACATCATGCTGCTCTCACTTGAGGTAGCAAAAACGGCTGACAGATTCCCTTTAAGTGGAAAGGATACCTAGTCACTCACTAAATTTGTATGCTTTCCTTTTTCCAAGTGTGCCTCTGGCATTGAAATTTAATAAAAACCCTTTATAGAGAAAGAAATGAACAGCGCTGCAGGGCTAAGATCTCTTTTTGTATCTCGAGCACTTAAAGGGCCCTTGCACTTAAAAGGATTGACAGTTTCAGTATAATACTATAATAATAATAAATACTGAATTAGAATAAATACTGTTGAGTACATGGCACCCACTGATTTCAATGGATGTTGGAGGTCGTACAGAACAAAGACCCATTCTGAAAGGGAATCTGTCAGCATATTTTTGATATGTAATCTGAGATCAGTATAATGTAGGAGCAGAGACCCTGATTCCAGAGATGTGACACTTAATGGACTGTTTTGCTGTTTCAATCTGTGTTTTATCTGCAGGATATTATCATTTGGCTGGGGGGGGGGTCACACAAACTTTGGTTCTCTCATGCGAGAGAAATGAATTGATTATGGTAAAGACACGCCGATCAAACTGATCCGAGTGACACCCCAAGTGTCACCTTAGTGTAATCCGATTCTTTCACATGAGAGAATTAGAGAACACTGTCAGGAGATGACGTAGAACAACATTCCTCCATCTTTTCCATTGTGTGAGTCCATGGAAAATAGACTGCAGTGGGATGCCATCCAGTCTGATGATGTCCAGCACCTATAAACCTGAATGGGTGAGCACCATCCGACTTGTGCGGCAAACTGCAGCGTGCTGCAATTCTTTTCTCATGTCGAATCGCTATAAGGAAAAAAAACAAAAAACACGCTGATCGGCACCACCCATGGTATAAAATAGGTCCGAGTGCTATCCAAAAAACACTGGATAGCCCTCGTCTGATGTATATGCTGGTGTCTGCTAGCCCTTACAGGACAACTAGGCACGCGCATTGAAGTCCAATCCAGCCCTTGCACTGATTAGCAGCTCTCTGTCAGTATACAATGTACACAGAAAGCTATGGACGGGTTATACACAGCTCAACAACTGAGCTCTGCTACATTTGCAACAGAAGTAAATAGTGACTTTATAATACCTGCTGCACCCAGTAAACTAAGTGATACATTGCTGGAATCATAGTCTCTGTTTCTGCCTCATGGCGCTACCAGATTACATAGCAAAAGCCTGCTGACAGAAGATTACATAGGAAAAGCCTGCTGACAGAATATTACATAGCAAAAGCCTGCTGACAGAAGATTACATAGCAAAAAGCCTGCTGACAGAAGATTACATAGCAAAAGCCTGCTGACAGAAGATTACATAGCAAAAGCCTGCTGACAGAAGATTACATAGCAAAAGCCTGCTGACAGAATATTACATAGCAAAAGCCTGCTGACAGAAGATTACATAGCAAAAGCTTGCTGACAGAATATTACATAGCAAAAGCATGCTGACAGAAGATTACATAGCAAAAGCCTGCTGACAGAAGATTACATAGCAAAAGCCTGCTGACAGAAGATTACATAGCAAAAGCCTGCTGACAGAAGATTACATAGCAAAAGCCTGCTGACAGAAGATTACATAGCAAAAGCCTGCTGACAGAAGATTACATAGCAAAAGCCTGCTGACAGAAGATTACATAGCAAAAGCCTGCTGACAGAAGATTACATAGCAAAAGCCTGCTGACAGAGTCCATTTATTACAATGAGGAGGTCCAAACAATAACAAAATAAAAACAAAACAAGGACTTACATTTTTTATTTTCTTTTTAAAGTAATGTATATATAACAGCCAAAATAATATCACAAAGAAGCTGGATTTATTGCACTTGTTGGAATCTGCAGTGAGGAGGATGGGATTAAACATTAATGTCTATAGGGATATGCGGCCGGCATGTGACCTGACCGTGGTTTCAAGACCACAAAAATCTTCCAAGACATTTAAAGGCTTTAAATCTTGTATGAGGGAGGCATTATCCCATTATCCTCTCTCATAGCGTGGATGGTTTCGGCTTAATCTAGTCCACGCAGTATTTAGGAACGATTCTAGTGGAACGCTCAATAAGAAGATGTAACAGATTTGTGTTATTTTTTTTAAGAAATTATCCCAATGCTGCTGGAAAACCTCCAGAACCTCCTCGTGAGTAAATAGCATTCTACTTGTTAAAGTATAAAATAACCTTGTACCTTACATAATGTAAATAGAAAATCACGCCCGAGGGATGTCATATGCTTTTAGTTCGGCTACATTCACACTTCTGTTCTTATTTTGACTTTATATGCTCCGTTTCGAGGAACAGACTACGGAATAATTAGAAAAAATGGATCTGATGCAATTGAAGGGAGCGGAACCCCACTGAGTATTAGGGGGTCTGTCTAGAGCAGGGGTCTCAAACTCAGCTGGGTGTATGGGCCGCACAGAGGAAAAAAATAATTTGGGGGGCCGCATTCTTTGCAGGACAAAGTGACATTTTTATTGGTACCATATTTTTTTTTTTTTACACACCTTATAGATGACTGATTTTGAACATTTTTCACTTGTTTATTATAATAAATGTGCACATTCTTTGTTTAAATATATATTAAAAAAAATGTGATGGTGAAAAAAAGTCATGCCTTATTTTTATTTTTTTTTTACATTTTATCCCTTTCTTGTAACTAATAGTGTTACAATTATCACTATATAGAAATTTTGGCCAACATCTTTTAGTAATGTTCCCCATCTTGTTGTAATGTGCCCATCCTGTAGTAATGTGTCCAGCCTATAGTAATGTCCCTATCCTGTAGTACTGTGCCCATCCTATAGTAATGTCCCCATCCAATAGTATTATGCCCATCCTGTAGTCATGTGCCCACCTTGACCTTATTCTATAATCATGTGCCCACCTTGTCACTATTCTATAATCATGTGCCCACCTTGTCCCCATCCTATAGTCATGTGCCCACCTTGTCCCCATCCTATAGTCATGTGCCTACCTTGTCCCTATTCTATAGACATGTGCCCACCTTGTCCCCATCCTGTAGTCAGGTGCCCACCTTGACCCCATCCTATAGTCATGTGCCCACCTTGTCCCCATCCTATAGTCATGTGCCCACCTTGTCCCCCTCCTGTAGTAATGTACCCACCTTGTCCCTATTCTATAGTAATGTCCCCATCCTGAAGTAATGGGTGGTGGTGGCGGCGGCTGAAAGTGGGCAGGGGCAGTGGCTAT
This sequence comes from Anomaloglossus baeobatrachus, assembly GCF_048569485.1. Taxonomy (NCBI): domain Eukaryota; kingdom Metazoa; phylum Chordata; class Amphibia; order Anura; family Aromobatidae; genus Anomaloglossus; species Anomaloglossus baeobatrachus. Next base: position 456,691,232 of record NC_134358.1, read on the forward strand.
ACTTACCGATCACTCTCAGCTTCCACAGACTCTGGAGTGAAGCTGAGGGGGCGGTCTCTGGCCCCAGATCCACAGTGATTGGAGAGATCGGTCACAAGGCCGGTCTCTCCAATCAGAGCTGGGGGCGGGTGAAACTGAGGTCACCCAGCTCCAGCCAATGATCGGTGCTACAGCTGCACTGATCATGGCTGGATTTCAATGTTTCAGCCGTTTTCAATGGCTGAAACATTAGTGGCTGTGATTGGCTGAGCGGCGTTCGTCAGCCAATCACAGCCTCCGTAGGTCCGGGGAGGAGACACCACCCCTCCTGAGGTCCCCTCCCCCCCGAATCTAAGGTATTTGCAATGCAAAGCAATCGCAGCCACCGGGGCTGTGATCTCGCCATGACATACTGGGTATGTCATGGGTCCTTAAGTACCAGGGAGCCATGATATACCCAGTACGCATAGGTCACTAAGGGGTTAACGTCCAACACACACACACACACATGCGCGCACACACACACACACACACACACACACACACACAATTCTTCTCACCTGTCCCGCGCTCCCTCGGCTCCTCATCTCTGCTTCGTGCGGCCTCCAGGCCCGTGCCCCTGTTACTATCGCGGCCGGTGCAGGGGCCGCAGCCCCTGTCAGTGATTTCTGTCAGATGATTGTTTTGCCGGCGCGAGAGCACAGAGTCCTTGACTCAGATCAGCTCCGGCAAAACATTCATCTAACAAAGTGCAGACAGTGGCTGCGGCCCCTGCACCGGCCGCGATAGTGACAGGGTCCCGAGCCTGGGGGCCGCAGGAAGCAGCCTGACGGGCCGCGTGTTTGAGACCCCTGGTCTAGAGTCTGTTTGTGTCTGTAAAAGGGAGAAAACTACAAATTTCCTACTTAAATGTTTCATCAGAAAATGAGCTGTTGCGTAAATCAGGTTTCTGTGATTCGAGAAGACAATTGCACTTGACTATCCAGAGGAAGTAACAGTCGTGACACGGTTTCCGTAGCTGAACCCAAGGAAGGAGTATTTTTAATTTTGCCAGATGTTTTTCATATCACAATCTTTATGAAAAATGAAAATAAATTAGGAATTAAGCAATTTTCACACTGATCATTGCAGGGTTTTGACTCTGTAACTTCCTGTTGTTTCAAGAAATCTACACATGTATTAGCAACAATGAACAGCCCCTGACCCTATGTTTTGCACTGAAGAATCTGAGCCTGGGGAAAGGTCATTGTGAAAGGAGGGCGGCAGTGTCGTGACAATGTCTATTGTGATTAGATCCTGTTTTATCAGCTGTGTATAGAGGTGCTAGTTACTGCAATCCTGCCTCCGATGATAAGGAAACTGCTGGAAACTCTTCCTCAAAGAACAGGAAATAAAAGTCTGAAATGGCTCCAGTGGCCAGTATGACAATTGCAAGATTATAAATAGTAGGATAATATATTAGAGACAGCATATATATGTATAAACACACACATATGTACACACACATATATATATACTGTATATATACATATAAGATGATGCAGATCCAGGATCCAGGATGTGGGGCTCCTGAAACAACGGCTACAGGAGGCCTGTGATAGCATTTCTTCTGTGGTTTTTCTCTCGATGTGTCAAGAGTGGGAGAAGAGAATCACGTTGACAATTCAACACAATGGGCAGCTCTTTGAGCACATCCTTTATTGGGTTACTGTCGTTGTTCCATGTCACAAATGGGTCAATAACTCGATAATGAATAAAGCTACGTTCAAAATGAGTACACCATTGTTTTTCTTGTGCAATTCTCTATGTGTGATGTGTCACATGACCCCCTTCCCATTGAAAAAATTAAAGTTGAACTCAAAATGGCGGGTTTGTATATGGCCGCCATGGGCGTCACCCGGCCTCAAATGTTTGACCCCACCTATGTAGTAATATGCCACAAACAGTGAGGTGATATCAGCAACCACTTCTATTTTATCAGGGTGTATCCATACTTATGGCCCTCCCTGTACAGTGAAGACGACGGTGACTGGGGGCAGGGCCCACGTGAAGTACAGTGAAACCAACGGTGACTGGGGGCAGGGCCCACGTGAAGTACAGTGAAACCAACGGTGACTGGGCGCAGGGCCCACGTGAAGTACAGTGAAACCAACGGAGACTGGGGGCAGGGTCCACGTGAAGTACAGTGAAGCCGGTGACTGATGCAGGGTCCGTATGAAGTACAGTGAAGATGATGGTGATTGGGGCAGGGCCCCTGTGAAGTACAGTGAAGCAGACAGTGACTGGGGGCAGGGCCCACATGAAGTACAGTGAAGCCGACGGTGACTGGGGCAGGGCCCACGTGAAGTACAGTGAAGCCGACAGTGAATGGGGGCAGGGCCCACGTGAAGTACAGTGAAGCCGACGGTTACTGGGGGCAGGGCCCACGTGAAGTACAGAAAAGCCGACAGTGACTGGGGGCAGGGCCCACATGAAGTACAGTAAAGCAGACAGTGAATGGGGGCAGGGCCCACATGAAGTACAAGTGAAGCGGACGGTGACTGGGTGGAAGGCCCACGTGAAATAACCTCAAATGAGCCCTGGAAGAGCCAGTATTGACACTACTGCAACAAGACCCCAATCCGAGGGAGGTAAAACCTTTTTTTTTATTTTAAAATGGGTAAGCAGTGGCCAACCCCTTTAAGTTAGCATTAATGTCATATTTAAAATGATCTTATTAATAACAAAAAACTCATTCATGGAACCATAACTGATAACATTTGGAGATGAGAATTGCGAGTTCTTGAGCGGATCTGAAAACAAATGCTGCGCAGTGTTCAGTGCGCTAAACAGAAAAGTGATTGCTACAGAAATGTGTCTCAATTAATATTCTGTGATCAAACAAAGCTAGGATGTAAGCACATAACCAGATGCGATAAAAGGGAGCGTAGTGGCAATTTGTGGAGCGCTGCACTCCCCGCACCTGCTGAGCGAGCTTCACTAAACAAACAGATGTGTAATTTCACATAATATGAAGAAACATTAAGTCACATATCTTTCCGCCTCGAAAGGAAATCTAGATGAGCTCTCAATAAAAGACGAGCAAAACAAGCGCACTGCTACTAAATGCTTAATAATCATGCCCACTGAAAGCACCCCATAAAGCATTATCCTGCGTATGACGGCACATTAACCACGCAGCTGAACATGACGGGAATTTATACCGTGGCCTGCAAGAAACGCAACGGGAATCTCACTCCATGTCACAATATTGTTTATTTTAATAAAGAGGCAAAGTGAAACTTTTAGAGCTTAAAGCTAAGAACATAGCCCTGAAGATATCAATTAATGGACTAGTGATGATGGCTTCCCCCAATATTGTTTAAAGGGAACCTGTCACCAGATTTGGGGCCTATAAGCTGCAGCCACCACTACCAGGCTCTTATATACAGTATTCTAACATCCTGTATATAAGAGCCCATGCCGCAGTGAGAGCATAAAAAACAGTTTATAATACTCACTTAAACCGGTAGCTATGGTGGATGTGGGTCAAATGGATGTCTACGTTCTCCGGTGCCACCTCTTTCGGACATCTTTGTCCTCCATCTTTTGAAGCCGGGGTGCATGACGCATCCTACGTCATCCACACTCCCGGGCATTCAGGTCCTGAGCAGGGCAGATCAAAGTATTGTAGTGCGCATGCGCGGGACCGGCGAGTGTGTATGACATAGATGCGTCATGCACACAGGCTTCAGAAGGAGGACAAAGATGGCCAAAAGAGGTGGCGCCGTCACCGGAGGATGAAGATGCCCATCTGAGCCACATTCACTGCAGCGACCGGTTTAGGTGAGTATTATAAAGTGTTTATGTTCTCACAGCGGCCTGGGCTCTTATATACAACATGTTAGAATGCAGTATATAAGAGCCAGGTGGTGGTGACCACAGCTTATAGGGCAAAAAACTGGTGACAGGTTCCCTTTAAAGGGGTTTTTATATTTTTCAGTACTAAAGCAATAGTGAAAATGCTGTTAGAAAAATTCAGTGACCTTTTTCTACTCTAAAATAACCATTTTAAAGACACATTAACCCCTTACACTTGCACTGCCTATTAGCGACACTAGGAAACCCCCATTTTAATTTCTGGCATGTTTAGGAATGCTTTTACTTATCAAGTTGGATTTGAGAGTTTTTTTCCATAACATATAATACTTTATGCTGATATTAAATCAAAGGTCATATTTTGTTTTTTCACTTAATTTACCTAAAAAATTGAAAAAGTTAGCAGTTTCCAATCTTGTATTGTTTTTGCCATTTAAACAAGAAGCGTAGAAAATAGATAATTAACATTTACCATACTTTTAGTTGGCATAATTTTTTATAAATCCACTTTTCAAAAAACTTCAGTAACTGTGAGATTAAGGGGGTTAAAGGGGTATTCCCATCTCTCAGATTCTAGCCCAATATATAGAAGGTGTGAAAATAATAATATTAGAAAATACCTCCAATTAGAAGTGTAGTATAGTTCTCCTGATTCACTATGTCACTTACCTCATGTGCAGGGCATTGCAGTAGCTTAAGTATTCATGGCTACAGTTTGTGGTTGCAACCACGGATACCTAAGCTGCAATGCCCTGCACATAAGGTAACACATGGATATATCAGAACTATACTACATTTTTAATTGGAGGTATTTGCTAATATTCTTATTATTACACCTACAACATATTGGGATAGGATCTTGGCGATGGGAATAACCCCTAAGAATGGAGATCAGAGCTAGCACTGACTCCAGCCATTGAAGGATGTCAGCTATAAGTGTAGACTCAGCTAAAAATCCAACACAATACGACTTATCATATAGAATAGCAACTCGGATAAGTCACATTTCCTCATGATGTAAAAGGACATTAAGGGGCGGGTAGGGGTTAAAAATAAAAATAATGGTTAAAGTGAACGGGAGATAAAGTTTCCTACCAAATTTGTCACTATAGAGGATTTTCTTTTCGCTTCCTCTTGATATAAACATTTCTATAGAAATCATGCAGAGAATTTTGATAATTTTCTGCTTAGGGTACTTTCACACTTGCGTTGTTTTCCTTCCGTTACAATCCGCCCTTTTGGAAAACAGCGGAATCCGTTAACGGATTCCGCTGTTTCCCATAGACTTGTATGGTTGACGGATTGTACCAAAAGGACCTGCGTTGCTTCCGCTG